>NW_025336416.1:2733770-2866199 GCF_004798865.1 Varanus komodoensis
AAGTTACGTTTTCAGTAAATGTGAGCACTGCACATCACTGTTCATCTGAAGGGCTTGGGGGGCATCCAAGGAAGGCAGATAAACAGAAAATTAGGCAAACAGGAATGTTTGCAGAGGATTACACTGACATCTGGGACAAACAATGAATTTGAGCACTGAGTTGTGGGTAACAGATTCAGTGAGATAAGGCCTGCCTGATTTGAACAACCTTCGAGGCAGGTACACACAGGACACAAGTGGGAAACATCTCAAGAGCAGATGCACCCAGACATCCTAGCAAGCACAGCCGTCACATTACTGGTTAACCATAAATCCATAAAGGGACATAATTGTTGTGAACTGGTTTTTCCCTCTTCCTCCTGGTCCTGTCCAAGACAGTCCCTTGAAGTGCAGCACGTTTACTGAAGCTCAGCAGATTATGGAACAGACTGAGCTCTAAATAGCCTTCTGCCCAAGTTGAAGGAGAAGCCTCTGCCCATGTAAAGAGTAGAATTCAAACTGGAAACTTCTGCTCTGTCCCCAAAAGCAAAGCTTCTGGCTCCACCCCCAGGGTGGCTCTTGCTGCTTGAGGAGAAGACAAGGGGAACACTGAAGACCCTCTGCCTGGGCAGCTCATCTCTCACGTTGCCTCTTTACTGGGTCAAGGACTGGCGATGCATCCTGAGAACTGTTCTGCCCCTTCCAAAACAGGCTGATTTTCACAGTGTGCCTGAGAAACCTCACTAGAAACCCTGACGCTTCCCATTCATCTGTCCCACTTGCTCCGGCACCTCCTCTGGATTAGAGGAATCTACCTGAACGCATAGTATCCCGTGCGAAGCTAGTGGAGCAGTTTCCCAGGCATCATGCAAGTTAACACTGCTGAGTTGGTGCTTATGCACACTGGATTTCATGAGCGTAGCCCCCTGTGCAAACAGCAGAGGTAGATCTAGACACGGGAATCATAGAAGGGTAGAGTTGGAAGGGGCCATGAAGGCCATCGGGTCCAACCCCCTGCTGTTGCAGGACAGCACGTCACACCCTCCCACTGGCATGGCTGCCCAGTTTCATCCTGAATGTCTCCAGTGTGGGAGGGCCCCCCACCTCCCTGGTGGAACAGGAAAACTACAGCAGGACAATGGGAGAGCCAGTGTGGTGCGGTGGTGAAGAGCGTGGGACTGGGAGTCAGAGGACCTGGGTTCGAGTCCCCGCTCGGCCATGGAGCAACTGGGTGACTCTGGGCCAGTCACAGACTCTCAGCCCAGGCTACCTCACAGGGTTGTTGTTGTGGGGATAAGATGGAGGAGGAGAATGATGTAAGCTGCCTTGAGCCCTTTGAAAGAAAACGGCAGGGAGTCCTTCCTTCTCATTAGGAGGCCAAGCAGAATCCATGAAGACAGTGTGCTGCGGTGGTGAAGAGCGTGGGACTGGGACTCAGAGGATCTGGGTTCAAGTCCCCGCTCGGCCATGGCGCCAGCTGGGTGACTTTGGGCCAATCACTGGCTCTCAGCCCAACCTACCTCACAGGGCTGTTGCTGTGGGGATTGAGAGCAGGGGAAGAATAAGGTCAGCTGCTTTGAGTTCCCTAAAAAGAGAAAAGGGTGGGATGGAAATCTAATTAATAAAATAAATAACTATTGGAGACCAACTTGATTTTAAGGGCGGCGTTCCATACCTTGGACATCTGAATCTAAGCCACAAGGCACGAGGTGCTCAGCTGATACAGGGATCTCCCTGGCCCTCAAGGCAGAAGCTCCGTGGTCTCTCTGAGCTGTCCCAGGTTCCTTGCAAGGAATGAAGATGGGACATAAATGCAATATGTCCATAATGAACGCATCCAAAGTAAAACCATCCAGCAAGGACTGAAGGGAAGAGGGGCCGGCATCCAGAGTAGCATGGCTGAAGAGCCTTGCCGTTGCAACCCCTTCGCTCACCTGCCTTGTGCTCCGGTCTGGACGACAGGGGCAGTGAGACAGCGGAGCAGCGGATGTCCCTGCCCAGCTTCCCTCCGGCTTCGCGCCCTTTTAGCAAGCAAGTGGTCAAAATGACATGAGGGGGATAAGGGGCAATAGCAGATGGTGGGGAGAAGGTCAACTCCTTGAGGGAGGGTGCAATGAGGGCCACATCCTTCTCCCAGCCCCCCAAGGTTGTTGCCCCAGATTTTATACAGAAATGGAAGAAGAGGAAGGATCAGAAGGCTTCGCCAAGAGGGCCAGCAGGGTTGTTCAGCTGATTCAGTCAGAACAAGTTAGTATTTTGATGCATATTTTCCAAAAGTGTTCATTTTTTGCCATTGACCAAAGCATGAAAATGTGGGGAGGGGTACAAGTATTTCAAAATGTGCTTTTTGGGGGAAAAGGCCTGTTTTTAAATGCAATCACATATTCAGGATTTTGTGGACCATTTTCCACAGAACTCCGGTTTGGATTCAGGATTGCAAAGGGGCCATGTCCGCATAATTTAGGAACAGGACTGAAATCCTCATACTTTTTGTTGCTCTTCCTTCTTGCCCCGCACCACATCTCCACAGCCCTTCATTGTGGGGGGGGGGGGAGTGTCTGCGTGGGTCAAATATTGTGTAACTTCATTGTGCAATTTAGAATGATTCTGTAGCAGTTATCTTTTCATTGCATTTAATGTGTTTTATTGCTTAAACCTGTTTGAAAATGGTTTTGTGCAGAGCCGTTTTTTGGTATAGAGCTGGGAAACACATCTGATAAATTAATGAAATCATAAACAAAGACAGCTGCAGTTGTGTAAGAGATGATGAAGGCGTGATCGTTTTATGAACCCTCTTAAAGCAGAGCCAGGCAACAAATAGCCCTCCAGATCTGGCTCAGAGCTCCTGTCATCCCTCACCATAGGCTATGCTGGCTGGGGCTGATGGGAATTATAGTCAGAACATCCCTCCTAGATCCTGCTCAGCTACCCCTTCACCCTCCACAAGCTTGCCTGCTTTCCAGAAGAGTAGAGACATTGTCCAGTGACATATCCTGCCCCCTCCCATTTCTGGCACTTCTGCAGATCTGCAGGGGGAGTCAAGGTGCTTGCAGTGTAGGAGCCTGCAGCTGCCACCTGGCTACTTAGACACTTTCCTTGAGATCTCCCCCCTCCTTCCAGCTTGGGTGGTCTTGCCCGCCCACCCTTGTGCTGGTTATAAAGGCTTCAAGGACAGGCTTGGCTCTTTCTGTCCTCATCCCTGTGCCCTCTGACCCAGCCCTGCCCCACACATGTGGGGCTGCACCTGCCACCATTCCCCAGGCAACACAGTCAATGGCCATGCAGGCTCAGCACGAGGGGCATTATTATCTAGCATTTCTGGAGGGCACACGGTTGGAGAAATTAGCTCCAGCCTCAGTCAGTGGTTCTCTTGGATATGCTTGGGTGGCAAAACACCCAATGGGCACCTTGTGTTGCCTTCATTCATGGAAATCCAAAACAACGGGAGAAGGGCATCGCTTTTTGATTTGTGGACCTGACTTCTGGAATCCTACCCACTTCCTTCCCGGACCTGCAGTCCCCCGGTCTGTCTGTCCACCTTTCTGCTTCTTTGCATCCCAGATCTGGCCTCCAAGGAGTCACCTCTCTCTCAGTGCTGCACAGAACCTTTTCAGCTCCATTCAGAGGGTCCTCCTCCTCCTTTCCATCTATGCTCGCCATTCCGCCCAGATGTCCAGTGTCCCACATGCAGCCTGGTGCTGATCACCAAAGCAGAAGACCATCTGTGGGCAAAACCTCATTCCATCACAATTTTACCCTTTATATGGTGCAATAGATTTCTAGCTTCGACCAACACTCATGCACCTCTCACATAGTATTTTGCTCCTTATGAATAGCCGCTCACGGTTAACAGAAGCAATTCACAAAGCCTGGAACTAGAAGTAAAAGAAGAACATTCATTATTATCAACAGAACCCACCAATCCCTGTACGAGTCCATGTAAAAGCGGATGGATGGAGATCTTTGTTTCCCATTGAAACGGCTTAAATTGTTTGGTGCACATGGTTTCCTAAATTTTAAGTACAAGTGTGTTTCATTCTGTCGGCATTTTCTGTATAGAGAAGCCATCCTTTCACCCATGCACACTTACAAAGAAGTTCTTTTCAGAAGCACACAAACAAAAGTGGTCATTTGCTTGTTATGACCTTTGCTTTCATTATTTCAGAGTTGTATCTGATTCGAATCCAAGACAGATGAAGGAGAATGATGTGCAAACGACAGCGAAAAGTGGGGAAAAGCTGCCTTAGATTCGGGTCACTTACGGAAGAGGTTCACTGCTTTCACTGGAAATGGTTTCAGTGCAGTTCTAGTGAGATTCAGATACATCAGCCTCGAAAGATCTCCGTGCAAGACATTTACTATGGTTTGATGTGCTTATTTTGGAGTTGACCTGCATGTTGTACCTCTCAGCTCTGCTGTACAGTCTCCCGAAGGACTTGCAACAAAAGGAGACAGGGGGGGGGGGGGGGACTGCACAGACAATGACGCAACATTGCCTCCTTGTGGGGTTTCCATATCATTCACATATCAATTAACAATGTGAATAGAACTCATCTTCCAAAAACAAAGGAAAAATCATTTGTTCATCAAAGCAAATTTAGAGAACAAACACAAGCAGTGTCAGACTCTCATTGTTCGATCCACACAGGGCGCTGCGTGTGGGCAGCGAGGGGAAGGGGGAAGGATAAGAGAATCAGGTGGTGGGTTTTTTAGAGATACCTTAATTAAAAAATAACATGATCAAAGATGAAGGAATTCAGGACGTTGCTGTGGCTAAGACTGATGACTCTTTGATCTGGAGACCGTCAAGGGAGCCCGAACTACAGTGTGAAGTTAAGAGGCTTGGAGATGGACATTGCCCATGTGGGTGGTCCAAGGATCAGAGGCAAGCTTGACAGTCCACACCGTGGCCCACAGAGAAAAGCAGCTGTGTGAATGGAGAACAGGTTAAAACAGGGAGAAGGAAACTGTGGAGGGTGGCGGGATGTATGTATGGAAGGAAAGTGAGGGGATGGGTGTGGATGAATGGGTGTGACAGAGTGTGTGCGACTAAGAGAGCAGAAGGGAAAGGAACGGGAATGTGACAGAGAGAGAGAGAGAGAGAGAGGATTCAATCAACACAACAAGCCGTGGTGCTTTTTTAACCATAGTCTGGTCTGCCATGTTGTCCCTACCCAGTCACAATATTTCACCATGGTCGTTTGATCTCTAGCAATCATGATAAAAAACAATGGCTTGTCCTGTTGTTTTCCTGTCCTGCTGTGGCTTGCTGTGCTGTCAGCAGGGGGTAATGCTAGGGGTAGGGTTGTGTGAGGAATCCGGTTTGGGGTGGGAATTCTCAGCTTGGATCCCCAGACTCTGTCCTGCGGTTGTGAGTTGGCTGGCTCTTCCCATCATGCATTCAAAGGGTTCATTAATGCAACTACACTGCATTTAGCATACAGTTAGGCAACACTTAATGCTGTTGTTTATAGAGTAGCCAAATAATGCAAAATGGATCAAATTTAGAGGAATAAACACAAGACAAACTTCCAGCTCGTCTTGGCAAAAGTAGGAGCACAACAAATAGTTTCTGAGGGAGAGGGTGTCGTATATTTGGGATGTTGGGTTCAAAGAATGCCTAGCAGATAGGATAGACTCTGAAAAACTCTGAAAAAAATCTCGAAAGCAAAAGTGTGTTCAAAGCCGTTCCCCCCACAACCCCCATTCCTTGTGCTCAGGACCGCAAGTATTCGCACAGTAGGAAGGAAATATATTGTTAACTTTCCTTTGAGGAACTGTCGGGGAGCTGTTATGATTCAGAGAATGTCACAGAAGTTTCCTACTCCATATACCCTGCTAGAAAAACCAGAAATGTAGGTTCTCTGATTTATAGACAAATCAGCAGACCAGAGATGGGAGTCGCCTCCAAGGCAGGGGCAACTCATTCAGGGCCCCTCTTAATAGTAATAAACAGAGATTTATAGAGTGCCTTTCATCCCACCAAAGATCCTGAATCATTTTAGAAACTCTGCCAGCTGCTAAGCAGGGAAATGCCTCATTCGCCAGAGCTGGAGACAGCAGGGAAATGCCTCATTCCCACAGGGCTGGAAGTGGGTTGGGACCAGGCAGCGTTGCCTGTGGTGCATTCACTCAACCCGTGTTGGCTGGGTTCAGACCATCAAGGGAAAAGAGGCCGCTGTGGCTTCTTTTCCCTGCACCCCGCATGCCAGTTGCTGGCTGCACGTGTCCCTGATTGCTCCTGCAGAGCAGCTTCCTGGGTTCACGGAAGCTGGTGAGGAATGGGATAGTGGCGGCAGTAGTGATGGGCGAGCGACTGCAGAACCACTGCTGTGGGTCCCAGGATGGCTCTGAAGCCGGCCCGCCACTCACTTTCCTGGGCTGGATGACGTGGGGAAACCCCATGCCATGCCAGTAACCGGGAAAATCCTGTGGGGCTGGGAAAAAGAAGCCATGATGGCTTCCTAGCCGAAGGGTTGTCCAAACCCAGCCATGGTTTCTTGCTTCATCAATACAGCTGAGTTTGGGCGTGCTGCCAAACCCCATTTGAACAGAGACATCGGGGGACAAAATGAACGAAGGCACATAATGCAGAACAGTTGTGTGTGTGTGTGTTCAGGTTATGCAGAGGAAGTGTTAGATGTCCTAAAGCTGTCAAGGTTGGTAGGAATTTAATTGACTAAGAGTCAATTCATTATAATTCCACTCTGAAATGTTGGAGCGTATGCCTTTTTCCACTGTGCCCGCTTCATTCCAGCCCTCGCTCCTTCCAACAGCTTCTCCATCCTGAGAACATAAGGTCAGACCCAAGGTCCGTCCAGTTCAGCACTCCGTATGCACAGTGGTCACCCAGCTGCCCACAGGATCCCTCCAGCAGGATGCGTGCAAGACCTCCTGCCCAAGCTCCTCAGCAATGCAGGCAGGCCACCTCTGGGGAAAGAGGGAGCACTCAGCCAGCAAGGCCAGTAGCCACTGATAGCTCCTCCGTCATGTGTGAAAAGCATGGACTGTCTAAATCTCCACTCTTGGTTGATGGCATGGTTTACCCATGGCCAGGCTTGCTTGGAATCTCCCTCTTCCATTCTTTCAGCATCTTGCATTCTCACACCCACTATCCCCTGTCCTTTTTTGGAACACTCCAAGGTGACATCAGTCTCTTCTCTCCAAGAATGGGTTCAGCCAGATAGCCGCTCGGTCTGAGACTGTCGTAAAGCATGTGCAACAACACCATTTCAATTTTCTCTATCTTGGGTCAGTGCACAGATGTGAGATTTTGAGAGAATGTTGTGGGCACTCTCACAAAATGTCTGTTATGGGGTGGGGGAGGCTTGCTTATTAATAAAATGGGTTAGTGCCCATGGTTGGTCACCCAAGTCCATTTGCCAGGTGGCAAATTGGCAAGACTAGACCAAAAGTAACTTACCTAAGAACAAAGTTACAAGGAAGAAGTGAAGGTCTGAGCTCCAGAACACAAAGGCACCATCCAGATCCCAAAGATGGTGCTGAACTTCTGTTCTGCAGTACAGCAGCATCCCCATTTCCTTCTGCCTGCCTGCCTGCCTTAGGATGCAGTCCTAGGAACTGATGGTAAATCCCTGAAGTTGGATGCTTCTGAACACCTGGCGCAGAATGGGATGAGCAGTGGAAGTGTTCCCTGCCCCCCTGCACCTCTCCCCTGCATTTCATCTGCACAGCTGTGGTTGACCAACGAGCTGAAACACTTCAGGGCAGGAGGAAAAGAGTCCTTAAAAAAATTATCAGGGGCCGGTTTAACCCAAATCTATAATTACCGCTAAGCCTTGTATTCCCCTTAGGCTGTTCTTTTTTCAGTGAAGTAAAAAGGCACGTCACTTTAGATTCAAGGTTTCTCAAACTCCTCAAAAGCGCCTGTGTTAAAGATGAGGTCTGGTTTATTGAATGCAATGATGAAATACGGGGGCAGAATACGAACAAGCCAAAGAAAGCGTGTGGCCCCTTTTTAGTGGCCCACTGGTTCCCTGAACAGGCCTGGGGATGCTTTGTGGACCAGCTGGGTGAGGAAGGCGTCAATTCCAGGTGGAGCCTGAGAGAGGAGACTGCCACGGATCCGCTCCCCTGCTACTCCAGACAGGTTGAGATCCTGACCTCAGAGATGCAGCTGGCGCAGATCTCTCCACACTGTCCGCCGGCAGGGCAAATTCCCAGCTCTGAGGTCAGCCTCAGATCTGGGAGTCTGAAGTACCCGTAGTCTGTAGCACCCCAGATGATGCCTTGGGGCTATGGGATCACTCTTTAAAAAATAAAATTAAAATTTGGAGCAGCGGCCCGGCCTGGCCTGGTGAGCATCAAAAGATGTGTCCTTGGCACATGGTCTCCTAGGGCATTCTGCTCAAGATGCCACTTATAAACCCACTGTTGCCCTTGTCATCAGAACCAAGGAGATGCAGGAGTAAATTAGCCTACAGGTGATCAAGAAGCAAGGTATATATAGCCTACGATCTCTCAATGAACTCATAGATTAACAGGAAAAAACAGATAGAACTTGGAAATCCCCAGACGTAAGACACATTAAAAGTCACCACATGAAAACGGTTTATGTTAGTGAGTTCCTTCTTTCCTCCTTGTTAGAAAACACACCAAAGGTAGTTAATGTGAGCTGTAAAAAGCTGTGTTTGTCACAGAAGTGGGAAGCACTCCTTGCTGTCTTCGTTGACACCCTGGAATGCTGATGAGCTGGTCAAGGACCATTCCACATCATATTGTGCTGTTGTAACTTTCCCTTAACTGGACTGGAGTTTCTTTAAATTTAAAGCTTTTCCTTCCACACAGAAGTGGTGCCAGGTGCAACTCATTGACCCTCTTATGGCATTTTGAGGGATGATGATGATGATGATGATGATGATGATTACAGTGCCTTTATACTGCACTTTTTTCCTCTTGCAATGAATCCATGGTAGCTTCCATACCTCATTTATCTTCACAACAACCCTACAAGGCAGAGGTGTGAAACTTTCCTCAAACAGTTCAGTGATAGAGAAATCACAGTGATACTGCTCATTGATTTGATTTATTTATTACATCCATATCCCATCTCTCTTCCATTGTAGAACACAGAGTGGATGCATGCAGTGTCCAGGTGGTCTCCCTTCTGGTAGGTATTTATTTATTTCTTTGGAGTTTTCATATGCCGTCCCATCACTTAACTCCTCGGGACAGCTTACATAAATAAACATAAATAGACAACATAGTGCCCAATACAAATACAAAAAATACAAATTACACAAATTAAAAACCCCAATTCATTCTGGCTGGAAGTTAAAACCTATAGATAATATTAAACATTGTTAAAATATTGTTTAAATAAAAAGGTCTTAGCCTGGTGCCGAAAAACAAATAACGACGGCACCAGGCGGACCTCTCTGGGGAGTGCATTCCATAGGTGGGGTGCCACCACAGAGAAGGCCCTCCTCCAGGTATTTTGCCTCCTGATGTCTCTCCCGGAGGGCTCCCAGAGGAGGGCCTCTGCTGCCGAGCTCAAGGGGCTGGAGGGCAAATAGGGATGCAGGCGTTCCTTCAGGTATCCAGGTCCCAAGCCGTTAAGAGCTTTGTAGGTGATAACCAGCACCTTGAATTGAGCCCGGGCTTCGATGGGAAGCCAGTGAAGCTGGTAGAGGACAGGGGGTTATGTGAGAATAATGCACATATCCAAGAGAGATTGCTTGTGGCTACTGAGACATACATACAGTAAATTTCAGCCATTTTCCAGGGGTCTTTGAGGGTTAAAGGTTATTATCTCTCCAAATCTGCAGCAGCACCTGCAAGAGAGGGTTTCTACAGCAGAAAGAGGGTCTGTGGCCATCGCAAAAACTTGCACATCCACGGACTTCTCTCCCAGTGCCAAGGTTTCGAAGTCCAGGTCCTGAGTTGCAGAGTAGTATGTTTGTTGCCGTTTTTCCATCTGGGTGATTTAAATCCCCCCTTTAAGAAAAGTTTTCTCCATTTTTGCAGATGGGAGCCTTTGGGACTCGTTTATTTGCAGACAAGCCAAGAGAGAGTTTATTGAGTAGCAAAATACCGCTTGGTTTTGTTGCTGTCTTTTTTCAGCTTTTGTTTTGAGAGATTAACCTGTACAAGAAAAGCACTTTAACGGAACATCGCTGTTTTATGAACACAGCCCAAGGAGATTTCTATGCAGTATTTATATGTTTTCCTCAATTACTGAAGCAAAGGACTTCTGATGATTCAGCAGGTAAGAGTGTAAAAATTGTCTCCCACTAACTCTTTGCTCCATTAAGATCTAGGCAAGGGAACCCAAACCTATGCTTATCGAACAGTCTTATATTCCCCCAGGCTGTTCTTTTTTCAGCCAAGTGAAAAGGGGAGTGTTCCCACCAATGAAGCACAGTCAGGGTGGATCTTACTGGTCCAGGAAATGGCAAGATCTACTCCCAGTGCCAGAAAAAGCACCTTCTCAGTGCCAAAAAAGATGCTAGGGTGGGGAACCCAAGTTTCTGCGCCAAGGTAATCCAAAGGCTGCGTGTGGCATCCCCTAGGCAAAGTACATTGCCTGCACATTCATTTGCATAATTCTGCCCACAAGAGCAGGAAGTGCAATTGTAATAAATAGTTGGGAACAAATGGAATGAAAGCAGGGGAAAGACATCAGAACAGCTCGATGGCCCAAAAGTAATGCTCAGATCAGCTCTTACCAAAGGAAGCTCTCCAGGTGGGAGAGTCATGGAATCACATAAGAACAAAGGGAGGGGAACACATTTCCATGGGCTGCTGGTTCTCTTGATAGCACCAACCTGAGCCACACCTGCCTGCTTTCACTCACACCTATCTGCTCATCTACAGTCTGCGGTGGGTGCAGATCCTACTGTCATGGTGACTTCCCACCTTCACTCAAGCTGTGCTGTATTCTTTTTCCTATTCTTATTCCCATTCTTACACGTATGTCTTGCCTTTTTCCGGTTGCGAGGAACCCAAAGGTGCTTCCGTCACTGCCTTTTATCCTCACAACATCAATCCTTTTGTGTGGGTGAGAATGAGTGACTGGCCCAAAGTCACCAGTGGGGACTAGAACCCAAATCTCTCAGTGATCCAGTCCAGCGTTTGAAACAGCCCGTCCCACTTCTAAGTCAGTACATTGTTTTAAATCTTTGACTTTGTTTTAAATCTATGCATTGTTGCTATGCTTTACTTTGGCTTTTCACTTATGTCATATTGTCGTGTTAAACTTTCATAGTGCATCTTATATTGTATTTCATGGTTAGAATTTTGTGAGATGGGCAGAGAGCTTCAATTATTGGGCAGTATAGAAAGTTAATATATCAATAAACGGAATAGAAGTTGAAAGCCAGTCTAGATGGCTTTAAAAGGAATTGGATGGATTCATGAGGGAGGAGACTATCAGTGGCTACTAGCCTTGCTGGCTAAGTGCTGCTTTCTTTCCCAGAGGTGGCCTTCCTTCCTGTAACAGTTGCTGAGGAGCTTGGGCAGGAGGAGGTCTTGCACCCATCCTGCCAGAGGGATGCTGTGGGCAGCTGGTTTGCCACCGTATCCAATGAGTGCTGGACTGGATGGTCCTTGGGTCTGATCCAGCAGGGCTTTTCTTCTGTTCATGCATTCTTGCATCATAGCTAGGGCACCATCATGTGTATGTTTGGGCAGAGAAAAGGCCTGGAAGTCCCAGGATCCCTGTAATAAGCCATACTGGCTAAGGCATTGTGGGAACTGCATAGCTTTCTTTCCGTCTGAGCATTGCACACTTAGCTTTTTGTCTCAGTCTCTACTGAAGGCTGGTCTTTCGAGTCTTTCTGTCCCACCTCAAACCTTCCAAGCAAATCAAGACAAAAGGCTTTTAAGTACAGTTTTTATTATGTTTAGCTGGCCAGCTAGGCTGGCTTTATGATGCGTGTGTTGCAGACATCATTACAATCACCATCATTAACAAAGGGCACCAACAAAGTTAGCTGTTAGGGAAGTGTTGTTCCTATGAAGTAGCTGGTTCCAAATGGAATCCTTCTCCTTCCTTTCTCAACCAAATAGTGTTAGCTCCACCCTCAGGGTGGTTCCTGCTGCTTGAGGATCAGACAGTAGGGATGTCAGCTGCTACTCAAATGGTTGGTCAGTTGATCTGATGCTGGACTGTGGGGCTGAAGTTGTTACATCCACCCCCAACTGACTCTGCTGTTCAGCAGAGTGTCCCACCAAACCAGACCTGGTGTGGTCCTCACCAGCCTCTTGGCTTGTCACTGGGCCTGCTAGCCTTGGCATTTTGGCAAAACTTCCTGCCCCTGCGTCTTCTGTTAATTCAGTTTGGGAGAAGCAGTCCAGTTCCTCCAGTGAGGATGTGGGTAGTGTGTAGCCAGAAGGAAGTTGGACTCTGAAGGCTTTCTAGGAGTCAGCAATGTTCACCCTATCTGCAAAGCTTACTCATGTTTGAGTTCCTTGGCCCTGGAGCTGCTCTCCCCACAGTTCCTTTCCTTGGCCAAGACTACAAAGCGGTTCAGGGGGTGAACCTGGCCCTGAATTTGTCCAGTTCAAGACCTGGTCTGGACCCTACTCATTTCCCAGCTCCCTCCATGGGAGGGTGACCTCACTACTCTCTCTACACATATTCTGTTCGTTAAGGCAAAGGTTCCCTCACCTGCTTCCAGAAGAGGGCATTGAATTTCCATTCAAGCAGAAATGTATGGGTGAGCCAAAGATAAACGTGTGTGCTTCTGCATGTGTGCATGTGCACACACATCACTGGCTTAGGGGGGAGAAATATCATTAAGCACCCCTTCACATATTTCGGACAATAACACATACTGACAGTTCCTAAAGGAAGGGTTGTTTTAAGCACGCATTTCAAAACGCAGGATGGAAGTTAAGTGGGGATGAGACACCTCTAAACAAAATATGTAGCAAGTTAAGACCAGAAAGGGCAGATGGGTGATAGAATTAACACATGGCAGTGTCAGAAAGATGTTATAAAGAAGGAATCTCTCTCCCCCTTCCCCCTCCCCCGTTTCCCTGTTGCCAAAACCAGAATGCACATTTTCTTCCATAAGGCGGCATCGGGGGAGCTGCTAGCAAGTGCTGCTCACCCAGGAATACGTGAAAAACGGTTGTTAAGAATATTGTGACAAGTTATATGAATCCCCAAGGGTTGCTCCCAGACTTTATCAAGAGTGAAGCAATCACTCCTTTCATCATAAAAGTACCTTGGTAGGAAAGGGCTGTAAAAGTAATAAAGACAGTGCTGGGAGGGAGGTGTGTGTTTTTGTGACTTCTTCTGTTTCTTTCCTTTTCCACCCCTCAAGTTGGTGAAGGCCCAGTCCTTCGTAAAATCCTTCAGGTTTGTACGGAAGGAAGTAAATCAGATTAGGGGAATGCAGCGAAAGACGCTGCTCAGTCTTTTCTAGCCTGTCAGAATCAAGACTGACAACTGTTCTGGGCATCTCCGTTCTGTTATCTTAATGGTTTTCTACTATTCTGGATCAGGGAGTCCAAACATGACAGAGGTAGAGTTTGGTGTCCCGTTTCCTTGCAGCAGGAATGGGGAAAGAGAGGCCTTCCGGTTATTGCACGATTGCAGCTTCCAAACCTCCTCCAAATTGGTTGTGCTGACCAGGCTTAAATTAATGGGAATTGCAGTCAAACAACACTTTTTCCATCCCTTCTCAAAGCTAAAGACCCAACCCTGTGGCAGGAAGCACCTGTGTATACTTAGGGATTATGAAGTGGCTTCTGTAATGGTCAGCTGGCAACCTTCTCCTAGCCTTGGTTGTATCGAATAGGTTCTAGCCAATGTCTGTCTAGCTGAAGTCCCATTCATTCCAATGGGTCCACTTTACGTAGGACCAGACTGGATTTCGCTCCTGTTAGCTGAATCCACCAGCTGAATCCACCAGGGACCACCAGCTATCTTGAAGGATCATCATTCTCCAAGGGGTAGATAACCTAGTCCCGATGAAGTGTTTTGGACCACAGCACACAGGATCCTTGATCATTGCTCAAGCTGGCTAGTGGTTATGCAAGCTGTGATCCCAAACATCTGGAAGTCACCCAGTTTCCTTCTCCTGCTCCAATATATGTAATGTAATTACAGACTTATTCAAAATGCAAGCATCACAGTTTGAGAAAGCATTCTTGAAACAAGCACAGCCACGCTACGTTAAGGACCATAGCAAGATGGTGTTGGTGTTAACCTGTCTGAGGACCTTTCTAGGTGGCTTAGCTTTTAGGTAAAATGACTCCCATTCCCCACAGAGGCCGGACTGTGTGGCAGCGTCCCGTTATCACTAGCTTTGCTTCTCCGACAATTAGCATGGCTGAGAAAATTCCATGGATCAAAATCTAAGCCACAGTCTAAAGCACAAATTGAGCATCATTTGGAGTTGTATTCATTCAGTCTTTAGGCTCTGGAAAAGGAGATGAGGAAAGATGGGCTGGCTATGATTAAAGCAACTAACAAACTGCTTCATATTCAAGGTGCTTTCAAAATTGTTATTATTGAATGAATAAGATGCTTTGGACTTGGCAAGAGGTCATGCCAGAGCTTGAAAAAAATAGATTCCCCCCCCCCCCCTCAACACTTACAAACTCGTTACACATGGAGCTGAAAAAGACTGTGCAGTTTAAATGAAATTCTACCAGCATGCTGTAGTATACTGGCATATGTGCTTGAAATTGTGTATTTTTCAAGTGCTGTCAGCAAATATAGAATTATAGATATTGTGCATGGGTTGTATTGTGCTCAAGAAAATTCCATGACATGATGGAGCACCTCTCCTGACTGGAACCTACCAGGGACACTACAGTGAACATCAGAGGTCTTCCTTCAAGAGTCTCTCCTGAGGGATGCTGGGAAGGCAGCAAGAAGAGGTAGGGACTTCCCAGTGGCGGGCCTCATTATGGAATGTGGCCCTGATGGTGATCCACCTGGTCCCAACACTGCCATCTTTCTGTTCCAGGTTAAGCCTGCCTTCTGCTCCCAGGTATTGCATGGCATGATGGGGCATTAGTATCAGGTATTTCCATCAGGTCCAGTATCTTAATGAAAACACTTTGGCTGTTGAAATTATTTTAAATGTTGTATGTTAGATCATTTACTTTATCTTTTTATTATTTTGTATTGTGGTGGGCATTTTTGTGCACTGCCCTGAGAGCAGTGGCAATTGGGTGGAACAGAAATTAAATAAATGAAATGCTATCTCAGCCAGAGGTTAGTGTGGGTTTTATAGACAAAAACAAAAAGGGTTTCGCTCATTTTATGTGCTGCATCTTACTGAGAGCTTCTGTAAGTAAGATGTTAGCATGTCTGAGGATGGATCCTGAATTAAATGGTTGTAACCTTCCATTCCAAGGCCCTAGAGAGGGACTGGCATCCCCACCCCCAGAATTTCTTCCAAACTTAGTTTGTTGCTTGGCAATATGATTAATCCAACCCGGTTACCCCTTCCCTTCTGTATATTTCAAGACTCTGCCATATCTGTTTTGAATTAAAGGGTGTGGAAACCTCCAGAAGACTTTATTTTAAAAAAGTGTATCTTAGATTCATTCATTTGGAATATTTAAGACCCAAAGGCCAAGGTAGAAAGAACAAGTGTTGGATAATATATGGTTTTGGAAGAGGAGTTGTTTAGTCTCTGTGATTAATGAGAATGGCGATAGCTCTCTGGAGATGCATAAAAAGCCATTAATGACTAGTTCATTTATAAGTGATGAAGATCTCTCAAGATCAAAGTACTTCAAAAGTACAATAAATGGGAGGCTTTGAACTATCGCAGAAACTCTGGGCGGCATCACCTCAAATTGTCACCTAATTACTGGGATGCCTGATAGGTGAGGTGCATCAGAGAAATATGGGGCAGTGGAATTATTATGATTAGTATTGATAGAATATATTTTTTCAGATGTATTTCTTTTGTTTCTTTAGAGTCACCCTCCTGAGACTTAAAAGATTGCTTGTGTTTGTGGAATTGCTCGTACCTGTGGAAAAGAAGGGATTCTACCCATTTCTAGCCATTCTATCCAATACATCTATCCATTTATTGGATAGATCCTACAGGGGGCCACAGTCAGAGAGGAAGTGGAGGAGAGAAGGATCTCATACCTCACTATAGCAGAACATTACATTGTGCAACTTGGACACAGTCACCGTGGGTTCAGAACTGCAGCTCAGGCTTGTCCCAAGAGGAAATGGTCACAGCTGCATGCATTATGTCTCTCAGTTTTGCAAATAGCATCTGGGAAGCAAAAAGAAGGGATGAACTTCTCCTACTTTTCCCCTCCCGCACCCCAGCTGCTTTAATCTCAAAGGGAAGTGGGGAGACTTTTTTGACTCTCCCAGGTCTTCCCAACTTACCTCTAAGTTGTCTGGAATAATTTGCCCCTGATTCAGTGGAAAATCCTGCCAATTTCAGTGTCCTGGAAGTACATGGCACCAAAGTCAAGAGGTTTATCATTCTGGGAGAAAACCATACTTTTCTCCCTGACTCTTTTCTGCTATGTTACACAGGTCACTCTCTTCTGGATCTTCCATTCCTGTAACCCTTCCAGTGCTTCTACTTTGCACCTTAAACTTCCAATTCTTAGATTCACAGAATAGTGGGGTTGGGAGGGGCCAGGAAGGCCATCGGGTCCAACCCCCTGCTGGTGCAGGACAGCGAGTCACACCACCCCACTCAGATGACTGTACAGTTTCATCTTCAATGTTTCTAGGGTGGGAGAGCCCATGACAACTCTAGGCAACTGGTTTCACTGTCATACTGCCCTGATAGTTCAGAAGTTGTTTCCTGGTGTCTAGCTTGCACCCGGTGTACTTAAATTCATTGTTCCATGTCCTACACTCTTTTGAAGAGGTCTTTTCCTTCCTCTTTGTGCCAGCCTTTGAGGTACTAGAGTGGTCTCATATTCCCTCATAGTCTTCTCTTCTCAAAGATAAACATCCCCGGCTCACCCAGCCTGTCATCATAGGGTTTATTTTTGAGACCCAGGAGCCTCTTGGTTGCCCTCCTCTGCACCCTTTCTAGATCTAGACCCATCCATTGCTCCTCCACTTTCCGAGGAAATAGGAACCTTCTGCACACCTGTAAATTTCTCTCTCAAAGCCCCCTTCAAATCTTTGCACACACCAAGGAATTCAGTCATACTCAGTGCTTACAAAACCAGTTTAAAATGTTAATGAACAAATAGCATTTATATTCCGTATACAATATCTCTGCTTTTCAGATTTTCAGATTACCATATTTTAATAGATAGCACAACCTGATCAAACAAACGAAGCAAATAAGAGCATTGTTTGATAATTACAAGCGTGGTTTTTCCCCCCCTCCCTCTCTTACAAGCTAAGGAAATCTCATCAATCCATTGTAGTCCTAACATGATCGAGGCTCCCTTCCTCCATGGATGGCTGCTAGAAAACCTTGGGCAGGTGGTTAGAGATAAAAATGTATCCATTTGCTTTAACCGTGGGCAATACCATCACAGCTTGGCTCGTGGGATCTGCCCAGTGTCATGATGCTGCTTTAAAGGTGGATGCCTGGTCAGATGTAGAAGAAGCTTCCTAAATAAAATAAATAAATGATAAATAGATGTGTGGGACTGGAGCCAGACGTAAAAGGCACACGGCAAGTTGTAAACTTTATGTCCATCTAATTACGCTTAGGATTGCACGCTTAGCCATACTTAAATTAGACTCTGTGAAATCAAAGGGAAAGGATAACCCTGACTAGCCACTGAATCTACTCCAGAGGAGTACAGTTTCAAGCCCATGAGCCAAATCTTGCCTTCTCCCTTTCTTGGCTTCATTCCTATGTCCCTTGCATTAAATTGTTTTCTCCTTTTTCATGGCACTTTCCCATGCTAAATGGTTGAAATGTCTCTCCTAAGGCTTAATTACCGGCAGCAAGAGCTTTAAGCTGCAATATGCCGGTTGTAAAAGTCATTTTGGCCCCATCCTTTCACCCCACCACCACTGGAATGCAGCCTCCAAAAGCTTCTCTGAAAAGGAATTTGGCCTTTGAGTGGAAATTTGGTCTGCACAGCTGGTCTGCTCTAAACATTATTACATCTGTATCCAACTCAGTTACACATTTTGTGATGAGGGACCTATGTGGATGGGATTTGCCATCACTTCAGAATCCATCATTTCTTTTCATTAGAGACCAAATGATTTTGTGGATAAAACTCACACATTCCCAAATTCATGATACTCATTTGCAAAATGGGTAGGAAAATATGCACTTTAAACGAGCATTTTGGAGAAATGTGCATTTCGCACTGTAGCCAGTGGAGGAAAATAGACATTGCAGCTCTTGCCATAAAAAATTGTCTACACAAATACGAGCTTTGATTAGCTGAAGGGAGCAGGGAGAAGCTCGTAATCATGAACAGAAACAAGGCACAATGAGTTTCCAAGGAGAGCTTGGACGTTCTTGATGTGCTCCAGTGTCACTAATCCTTCCATCTCTAAGTGCAGATAAAACTGTTTTATCCCTGAAGCAACCAAATCTCAGGTGTTGTCCTCTGTGCTCACACACCAACCAGTGTAAGCCACTTTCTCAGAACTGGGACTGGACGGAATGGACTTGAGAGTGGTTGTGGCAATCAAAATGGTGGGCAGCTTGCAGCCTCTCAGCCCCATGCCTGTCCCTTCTTCTGCCAGCTGGAAGACCTGTCCTGGACTCAGGAGATGAAGAACAGGACTATTGCAGGAGTCTACCGAGTTACTCATTTAATCCTCGACAGCCCCTGTTTATAGCTGAAGGCTCAAAGTAGCAGAAATTGTTTCCCTATTGGATCTGTTTTTTATCCTTATTCCATCACAAGCCAAAATAAACCAACAAGGCAAGATTCTTTAAGGAGCTTCTTTATTTAAAACAACACAAATAACATGGCTTGAATTATTCGACACCAGCATCTGGTACTTCACGGGTAGAAGAATAATAGGAACGGGAGCCTGGCAAATCTTATTTCCTGCTGCTGCGCTGATGGGTTTTATGGCTCTCCCCCTCCATCTTTCCACCCAGAATTTGTGCATTCTCCGAAATATTTTTTGGCTGCCTCTGCTCTGCTATATACACACATAGCCGCTTATTGATTGCCAAAAAAGGAGCACATCCACAGAAAAGAGGACAAAAGGGTAGGCAGTTCTGCATTGAATGTTCGAAAACAAAAATCATGAGTATGGGGAAATTACAGGACTTTAATGTCAACAATGAAGAAATTGAAATTGCAAAAGATTTTACATACCTTGGTTCAGCCATCAATTCAAAGGAGGACTGCAGCCAAGAAACAAGACGAAGACTGAGACTTGGAAAAGCAGCAATGAAGGACCTGAAAAAGACCATCAAGTGGGACCTGAAGTTTCCCAGGAGACCAAGACCAAGATCATCTGCACTGCCTAACTTTGAATCACTGTGTATGGGCTTGAAAGCTGGACAGAGAAGGAAGCTGAAGGGAATAAAACAAATGCATTCAAAGGATGCTGCTGGATGAGAGCTTTGCAAAAGAAGATGAACAAGTGGGTCACACATCAAAACAAGCCCGAATTTGCCCTGGAAGCCACACTAATGAAACTGAGGTTGTCGTACTTCAGGCACATCATAAGATTGCAAGGTGCACAAGCAACACTAGGAAAAGTTGAAGGCCAACTGCAGGAAGTGGATACTTTGCTGACTTCACATGGAGAAGGGCTATCCTAGCGTTCCTGAGTATTCAGAGGCTTGATCTCAGCTCGGCTCACTTCCTGGTCAAGGTGGAGCATGGGAAAGAGACTGGGCAACTGCAAGAGGGTTGGATTCCAGCCAGATCCTCACATCTCTACTTGACATTGTCTATCTGTAGTTAAGCACTGAGACAGTAGGCAGAACAGACATCCATATGTTTTGGTTTCCGCTTTCCCAACTGTTGTTCTGTATTTTTATTTCAAAATGTTTCCTTTTCAGGATTTGCTGTGTTTTGCATCACCTGTTCTGCATGTCTCACATTGAACACAATTCCCCTTGGGGAGGAGAGAGAGGCAAAACAGGAGCTGAGTAGTTTTGCCTTCTCTCTGTCGATGATTCACCATCCTCCCTAAGCAGCTCTCAGTGCACCTGAAGAAGGTCCCTTAGTTCACACCTTCCCAAGCTGTTCCCCTCCAGATGTTTGGATTGCAACATGTATCAGCCCCAGCCAGTGTGGCCCAATGGTATGGAATTTGAGGAGTTCCCTGAACATCTGGAGAGCATCAGGCTGGTTGCTCCCCAGCAGATGTTTCCTGATAACCCAGATTCAAGCCAATTGCCATCCTCCAAAGCAGCTCCCCAGTGATTGGGATTCGATGCCAGATAGTGGCACACGATGGTTCATATTGGTGGCCCAACAGCCATGGAAAACATAACCTTGTGAATTGGTCTAACCTCCTTTTAAAGGCAGCAAGAGAAGGCACATCCAACCCAAGCCATTGGCCTACACAGCACAACCTAAGCAAGTCACCTTCCCAAAATGGAGATCATGGCCAAGAACAGCAGCCCAGTCTTCAAATGAATGGCTCATGTCAGCAGAACAATTTCAGCCTTGTATATTTTCACAGTTAGCTTGATATGAACGATATTACTGTTGCTACTGTTGTTATTGCTATTATTTCACTTCCAAACTCCCTCACAATTGAAGCTCGGAGACAAGAAGCCTTCCAGCTCAAGATGGAGGCTCCCTAAACCTCAGTACTCCTTGCAATTTGAGAACGTCTCCACTTTCAGCTCTTCTTATTGGGTAGTAATTTCGGTGCCTGATGTATACTTGGCTTTGCTTGCTTGTTTGTTTGTTAGATTTAGGGCAACTTTCCTTCACCTGGTGTCCTCCAGAGAGCCCAACTCGGAAACCCAGATTCCCTAGGAATGCTGGACACTATAGTCCAACACATCTGCAGAGGGCCAGACTGGGAAAGTTTAGGGCAGTGACAGAGAACTTCTATTCCTGGCTTTAAGCAAACACAAGTACGAACGAAGCTGAACGAACCATTCTGTCTGTTCCACAATCCCTCCTCCCTGGCTTATTGGTCAGAAGCAACCACAACATTCAGCCAAACCTCTTTCTAACAGGGGCACCACCTTGTTCTGCGTACATTTAGCTGACCCTGTGGTTCCTCAGAGCTCTCCGGGTGTTCCTGAAGTGGAACAGCAGGGGACCGAGACACCTCTGGCCCCCGGATCACTCTAAGCAATGGAGCAGTCCCGAAGAAGCTGGCTCAGTCTTTCATACACAAAAAGAGCATTATGAAAGTCAATGTGATTGCTCCAACGAAGGAAAGCGGTGCTTTGCGGCTTTGAATAGCATTCTTTCTTACATCCACAAGCTACTTCTTGAGTGAAAAAGAGAAAAGAAGGCATGATGAGGTGCATGGTATCTTTTCAAATGAAATATTCATGCATTTCCCACTGCAAAATGGGACAATTCAGCAACTCATCTCTGCTGATTTCTCCCCTTTAAGTATGCAAACATTATCTGCATGTGATTTTGGTAAATTAGCCAACTGCACGAGCCTCAGCTGAATATTTTGGAAATTAAAATGATTAAGACTCCAGAAAGATCTAAGAGAATTTTTAATTCATTGTGTGTTTTGATTGGTAGTTATGAGGAATATATCCAAAGGTCAGCAGAGAGGTGAAGAATGGAATTAAATACAGATTATTTAAGAGAAAAGAGGAAGCTTTGCTACCATTTGCAGTTATATCATTATGAATCCCCTCCCCCATTTTATATAACAAGGTTGAAGATGTTCATATTGGAATAAAGTGGATACATTTTCTGAATTTTGCAGAATGCAGCCCCAAATCACAGATGGTCTAGCTTATTATACATAAAATCAGTATTGCACCAGTTTCAATGGTACAATTATTTCTAAGATGCATTTCACATATGCAGGTCACTCGCTGCTTACTCTGGACTGGATGATGGGCATCTGCTTTTGCAAATAAGCTCTTCTGAGATGCACTGTAGAAACGCAACAGGTCTGGTGGAATAAACCAGTGGTCCGTTTGTCTTAGTGCTTCCTGCACTGGCCAAACAGAGGAAACCAAGCACTACGGCCAGTATTCACTTCTTTAATTTGCAATTTGGAGTGTAAGAAAGGAGGGCTGTGGAAGAACATTCGCATTGTGAAGTCTCTACCCCACAAGTGTTAGAAAACTTCAATAATCCCTTTGGATTCTGAAATTCCACATGATTTCAACCAAATCTCCATGGCCACATGTTCTAGAAACGTTCTTTTTTAAAGTAAAAATAGAAGGTTAAATTCTGAAGAAGCAGAATTCTGTTCCAGATGACAGAAGAGTGATCAGACTTTGTGTAAAGACATTCTTCCTGTCTTTGTTTTGTTCCTCTCCCCTCCCACTCCCCCTTAAAAAATAGAACCTGAATGCAAAGTGCAGTATTAGGGCAACAAAGTTTTAGATTACCTTGTTTTATGAGAGTCCTTCTCTTTAGAGGTTCCTCATATACGGACATTTCAAAGGAGCCTAGCTTGGAATTGTGGGTTTCCAACAAAACTCTTTGCAACACAAACCAAGCTGACCAAATCCAGCAAACTCTAGCACCCAGGACGATTTATCTAGACACTCAGAAATGCTTTTGTTGCAAGGAAATGGGTGGAAAGGTGGACTTGAACTTGGGAGACTACTGGGATTGAATTCAGAGGAGGAGGAGGAGAAGGAAGAACAGGAGGGGGCTTTGGAATGCGGGCCAATTCCAGACCTTATGATGAGAGAAGTGGAGATGTTTCTCTCAAGGCCAGACTCCCCTGGATGGGCAGGCAGCCTCTGGGAATAACCAAGATGCACAGTTGGAGGGAGAGGACTTGGAGCAGGAGAGCTTCTCAGGGGAAGGGACACTCTCGATCCCATGACATGATGTCAGCAGAGGAGGGTGGCCCAATCAGAGGATCAGTGCATGGAGAGGAGGCATGCTTGCTTTCAGAAGGCCCTTCCTGAAGGATTGGGGCTCAGGCATGCTCATAAGGAGAGTTCCTGAAAGTGAATGCAAGATTGTGTTCAGCAAACCACTCTGTGCATGCTCAGAGATTCCTTCTGGGTGATTGTTCTTCTGGAAAATGCTTTAGTCCGTAAAGAACTTCCTGCAAGAAAGATCTGTGGCACTGAATGAGTGAAAGGAGGAAACCAAATCTCGACAGAGGCCTGGATTCAAATCTGTATTGTAATGAGACCAAACACACAGAGAAGGAAACAATCACAGGGTAACACGATGTGCCGGCCTTGGGAGTGGGAAGGAACTACCTCCTCCTGGCCTTACCAAGGCATTGGAATTTATTAACAGAGCTGATTAATTACTGTTTGCCTTTAATCACGACGTGCCAGCTAGGAAAAAGACCTGCAGAAATCTCATGGGGACTGCATACCTGAAGTGAAGGGGACATGTGGTTAAGTGGACTGAGGTGCCCCCACCTGTTCACATTAAGGTGACTGGAGCAGGTACCTGGCATGAAAAGCACACGCTGGCTGCTCTTGTGCTAGAAAAAGAACAATGAAGTTACTACAATGAGACACCTGGCTACTTCACCTCGTTGGCAAGCACTCCAAAAGATGATGGATCGCTCGGGCCTCGGTCACAAACGCTTGAGGCCAGCCATGTTGTAAATTCCCTTCCAGTCAATAGATCCAGATTAAATTCTGCGCAGTATTTTCTACAGTTGACAAAGTAATATGGGTCACAGGGCAGAGTGAATTCACCTGTCTAAGCAAAATTTACTTAAAAGAAATTAAACATTCAGTGTAGTGCCTGAAAGGGCCACATTTTGGAGTAATTGATATTTGATCTCCCCCCATGCGCGCGCACGTGCACTCACACACACACACACACACACACACACACACACACGTGCTTTTGAAGAAGTGGAGCTTCTTTGCTTCCATTGTTCTCTTCCCCACAGAGATTTTTTCCACAGGTCAGACAGCTCAGGTTGCATTTTGTATAGCAAGAAATGTTCTTGTACAGCAAGGAAGATGCTCCTTGGTTCTGCTGCCATGCACACAACCCTCCTGCACCCCTGGCTCTCTGCGTAGCATATTCAGGGGCCCGTGGGGAGGAAAAATGGGCTCCTTCAGCCCAGTTGCATTACCTCAAGTTGGATCTGGACCTATGGGAGGAGTCCAAAGCATTGAATGCTTTACTCCAAAATCCCGTTATCTTTAAGGGAACTTACTCTCTACTACAGAGGTTCAGGACCTCTTGCAGCCCAAGGGCTGAATTCTGTTTGGAGAAGATCTCAAGGGCTGCATTTCCTTGGTTTGAGGGCCTGAAGGAAGAGATGTGAGGCCAACATAGCAGGACTGACAGTATATTTTGGTTCAAAGCTCTTACTGCTGGCACTGAAATTTAGGGAAAGGCATTGCAATTGTTTAGCCTGAGGGAAGGAGAGGGGGTTGCAGAAAAGCCAATGAATCAGGAGCTGGGCCAAAGAAGTGAGAACCTCTGGGAAACCTCCGAGGATCACAGGTGGCCCGAATTTGGCATCAAGTCCTGCACCCCTGTTATGCTAAGTGCATAATATGCAAGAACTCAACCCAATCATATTTTTCTTTATTGGGAACTGAGCAGATTCAGTGGGGTGTATTCTCAAATGTGCACAGCTCTGTAGCCTTTACCACACAACAACCCTGCAAGGTAGATTCATTTGGAAGGACGTTAGGCATGATTCAACCAAAGTGACACAGATTCCAGGTGAGTCCAATGGCAGAAGCATGTGCTCAGAGCTCTGTCCTATGGTAAGTTGCTGGGGGCACAGAGAAAGGAAACTTGGTCCTTTCCAGGGAGTCCTGGGTTGAAGACTTCCAGCAGCTTATACTGAATGATGGGTTCAGTAAGATCAAATGCTTTCACCACTTCTCACAAGCTGATCCAGTCAACATTTAGCACTTTTACCTCTCAGTGAAATCTATGGGATCTAGAAATGCTTGATTATGATGGGATCATGCTGATAGAAAAAAGCAAATGGGAGGGGGTTTGAGTTGTTGTTAGTCCAACCCATCGCGACCCCATGGACAACATTTCTCCAGGCCTTCCTGTCCTCCACCATCCCCCGGAGTCCACGCCGACTGCTCAGTGACTCCATCCAGCCACCTCATTCTCTGCCATCCCCTTCTTCTTTTGCCATCTATTGTGCCCAGCATTAGGCTCTTCTCCAGTGAGTCCTTCCTTCTCATTAGGTGGCCAAAGTATTTGAGCTTCATCTTCAGCATCTGGCCTTCTAAAGAGCATTCAGGGTTGCTCTCCTCTAGGACTGACCGGTTTGATCGCCTTGCGGTCCAAGGGACTTGCAGGAGTCTCCGCCAGCACCACAATTCAAAGGCCTCAATCCTTTTGTGCTCAGCCTTCCTTATGGTCCAGCTTTCACAGCCATCCATTGCCACTGGAAAAACCATAGTCTTGACTATACGCACTTTTGTTGGCAGGGTGATGTCTCTGCTTTTTAGTATGCTGTCTAGGTTTGCCATAGCTTTCCTCCCAAGGAGCAAGTGTCTTTTAATTTCTTGGCTGCAGTCCCCGTCTGCGGTGATCTTGGAGCCCAGGAAAATAAAATCTGTCACTACCTCCATTTCTTCCCCATCTATTTGCCAGGAAGTGATAGGACCGGATGCCATGATCTTAGTTTACTTAATGTTGAGTTTCAAGCCAACTTTTGCACTCTCCTCCTTCACTTGCATCAAGAGGCTCTTTAGTTCCTCTTCACTTTCTGCCATGAGAGTGGTATCATCTGCATATCTGAGGTTGCTTAATTCCAACTGGTGATTCATCTAGCCCCGCCTTTCTCATGAAGTGCTCTGCATATAAGTTAAATAGGCAGGGCGACAGTATACAGCCTTGCTGAACTCCTTTCTCAATTTTGAACAGACCAGTGGTTCTGTGTCCAGTTCTCACTGTTGCTTTTTGACCTGCATATTGTAAGGCAAATCTTATTTTTTGTGGAGGAGAAGACTTGTTCAAAAGACAGCCTGAATTTCCTCTTGCATGACCCAGGCAAGCAGCAAACAAGAAAGAAGAGTATGAAGAGAAAGCCTTGAAAAGGTCTGCCTCTGAACCTCTAGGGAAAAAAAATGCTTCCATCGATTCCCCTTTAAGTCTGAGCAAAGTGCAGAATGTTGCAAGCACACAGGAAATAATGCACGAGCTCTTACATAGCTTGCAAAAATTCCTCAGGAGATTAAGAAGAAAGGCCCATTTTGCTGCAAAAGCAGCACCTTGCAAACAAGCTTACTCCAGGTTGATTCAGGTATCGGAGAAAGTGCCCTTTGGTCTCTGAAAATCAAGGAGATTTCACCTGGCTGTTTCCTGAACTGCAACTTCATTAGAGAATCCAACAAAGGAAGTTACATGGACCAGGCACAATCCCAGGCACTTTAAACTGAAAAGATTGCCCTGCAGTTCCCAGCATCCCCCAGCCAGCCATGCTGAGTGGGGCATGCTGGGAGTTGCAAGGCTTTCCCCTCGTTTAAACATGCATAAGTCTGCACGCCAAGGTGGTCTGCCAGGAAGCCGAATCATACACTCATCCCACACTCTGGCTTTAATAAGCCCAGCCTTGCCCGCTAGAGCAAGCAGCATAGTCTGGGCTAGCACAAGGTGTGGCATTACTGGGCACCTCTGAGGCCCATGTGCCTGCAGGGTGACCCCTGGAAAACCATGATCCTCCTCCATCAGACTATCTATCTGATGCTACATGCACCACTTTTTAAAATCCTACCTTTAGCCTAAGGTGGCTAAGAATGCATGAATTGTTCTTAAGGCAGCCCCTCCCCACTGGCTTACAATCTTAAACACACACACACACACACACACACACACACACACACACTCACAAACCACCAAAGGAAAGCTCAGGCAACCAAGGTTCCATTTAGATGCCAGGAAGCACTTCCTGACAGTTAGGACCCTGAGGGTGTGGAATGGGCTTCCTTGGGAGGTAGCTGTGGCCCCATTGGTGAGGGTGTTCAAAGATAGACTGGGCATGCACATGGTGGGCATGTCATGAGCAGAGCCAGCTGGAGCTGGGGGTCAGACTAGATGGCCCGGGGAGGTCCCTTCTGAGTCGTTCTGTTTCTGTGTTTAAAGGAAAGGGTGCTGAGAGGAAGAAGGAATAAAGCAAGTTCAGCACTAATTTCCTGATGTTGAAGTGAAGCAGGTCATCAGCAGTGAGAGGACAGCTGCTTCCTCTCCTCCTGATGGCCTTCCAAGTTCTCCACCTAAGGAAAAGACACCGAATGCACAGTTGCAAGATGGGGGATACCTGGCCCTACATTACTGCAAGTGAGAAGGAACTTGGAACTGTTGCAGATCACAAGCTGAATAGGAGTCAGCAATGTGGTGTGGCTGCAAAAAGGGTAAATGGTATTTTGGGCTACATTATCACTTCCAAATCACGTGAAAGCTACCAAATCATCCAAATCTCAGCTCTGGATAGGCCTATCTGGAGCACCGCATCCCGTTCCGAGCATCCAGTTTAAGACGCAGAAAAAATAGGAAGGGTCCCAAGGAGGGCAACAAGGATGGTCCAGAGACTGCAGGCCAAGCCCTGTGAGGAGAGATTGAGAGAATGGGGCATGTTCAGCCTGGAGAAGAGAAGACCGAGGGGAGATAGGATGGCACTCTGCAAGTAATTGAAAGGCTGACGTAAAGAGGAAGGCCAGGACCTCTTCTTGATCATCTCGGAGTGCAGGGCACGGAATAGCAGGCTCAAGTTACAGGAGCCCCGACTCCGGCTGGACATCGGGAAGAACTTCCTGGCTCTTAGAGCAGTATGGCAGTGCAGCCAATGACTGAGGAGGTGGTGGGCCCTCCCGCACTAGAGGCACTCCAGATGAAGCTGGACAGCATCTGGGAAGGATGGTTTAACTGGGAGTTCTGCACTGAGCAGGGGCTGGACCCAATGGCCCTCTGGCCCCTTCCAATGCTACCATTCTGTGATTCAATGATTCCCTCCTTGCTGCCATTCCTAGGAAGACGGATCCAAGGAGCTGCCTTATGCTGGTGCACCTAGCCTCGTATATTCAACATTGACCACCAGCCATTCTTTCCAGCCCTGCCAGAGACACTGTGGATCCTGTCCTTGCAAAGCAGACACTCCAGTCCTGAGTCTCAGCCACTTCTCACCCAGTGCAGGCCCAAGACATGGATACCTGAAGCTGAGGCCTGATTTTTATCTAGCCATTCATCTACTGATATCTCTTAATATCCTGCCCTCTGCCGCAGTGCCCAGGGCTCATGTAAAAACAGTGCTACCCACAGGACCCTTAAAATCATAAGTCTAAAACTGCAGGTGCACAATAAGATAGAATACAACTGTCACCATGACATGCGCAAACCATGAAACTGGCCTCTACGTATGCCCAAAGTACAGACAATTTACTAGGCCTTTACTGGTGCTCACGAAGGATCGCCATTCTGGCCCAGCCAGTCCTTCAGCTAATGATAAAGGGGGACAGAAGTCCATCTTGCACCAAACACAAGCAGCCGGATCCAGCAGGTGTAACAGGGGATGCTGTCAAAACTTTGCAGAAAGGAACAAACAAACAGCAAGCAGGCCGAATCAGTCTAAAGCTATTATTTCGAGGAAAAGTGCCAAAGTAAATGAAGATCAGATCTTATGGCCACAAGACAGTGGACTGAGAGCAGTTCTGGATTCTCAGATTCTTTGGGAAATCAGTCTCCTTCTTGCAGATGGTGCAGAAAGAACCTTGATGATTATTTCTCTGACACTGCAAGGAGCAACCTTGGAAAGGGGGCATAGGGGTCCTTCTGGAGGGAAGGCAAAGACTGGCATTGCCAAGAAGGAGGTGGCCTCATTCTCCCTCAGCCTCCTTCTCTCCTCTTCAGTTCTGCACTTACTTGGCCAGAGGAGGCTGCCTGAATGCTATGCAGGGTGAAAACCGTACAGAGATGAACGTTGCTCCTGAACTGCTCCTGTCCTGCCCAGGATGGCCACAATCTCCCAAGTGTGCAGCATTTTTGTGATATTCCCATAGGACTGTGTCCTCACCATCTCCAGTGGAAATACTGGAAGCCTCAACTCTTTCTGGGTTTTTATTTCAGGGGAACAAGAGTTTCCTTGCTTGCTTTACTTTTTCATAGACTGCTATTATTTTAAATGTCAAATCATCTGTAATGCATTTGCCAAAGATGCAAACACTTGGTTCGTGTTGATCTGTATTTCTTGGCTCATGTGACATTCTGCTAGCTCTTCATAGAAAAGAAATAAAAATAATTACTTGGAAACTATCTCTTCTCTTTGTTACAGAATAAATGGGGAGTGATAACAGTGAATGCCGTGAGATGCTCATCTGCTCCAGTAGCACTGAAAGGCATAATTTATTAAGCGGCCGAGTTGGAGTAGAGGGTGGGTGAGGAAAGGACAATGTGCGTGCATTCCTCGAAATTAAGAGGATTACTAAAATAGGGCATCTCGCTCTTTAAAGTAGAGACTGCAAAGAGAACGATGCAAAGGCAATTTAATCCCCATAAATAAAGACTCCCTTGAAGCTTTCTCTTTGATAATTGTTCTTCTGGCACTCACAACCTTTGCACCTGAGGAGGAAGGATGCAAGGACAAAATGCAGAGAAGCAATTTGATTTTCTACCTGTACTGCCCGCTACCATCACCCAGAACATTTTCTGGGGAGGTGAGGATGAGGAGCATAGTATATGGTCAATTGAGGCCACTGTGATAAAGGCATGTAGACAGAAAAGTTTTTCTCCTTGTAGAAGACTTGAACTAGGGATAAAGCTGTTTCATGGCAGCTTCCCATCTGGCATTCATGGACTTCCTCTTGTGCTCAGCCTGGAAAGTGAGCCTAGATGCGAGGAAGTAAGGTTGCACTACTGGCGATCTCCTTTTTCATTGTGCGCAGCAACACAAGCAAAGGCTCAGAAGAGGAACATGGGGCTTGATTTCTGGAGACCTCCCTTGAATGCTGACGGGGCTTGGCCAGAACTGGGACCTGCAGCTGCACCCAAGCAGGCCTGAGTCCAGGGAATCAAGCCCAGGGAATCTGGTGCATTCCCACCCGCCAAACAGCCTCCACCCCTAACTAGAATCACTTGGGGTCATCTGATGAAGCTGAATGCTAGGAGATTCCAGAGGATGAAGGGCTTCCTCATGCAGGGCATGAACCTGGGGATTCACCGCCACAAGATGCAGTGGCGTCAAAGGAATTTAGACAGATTCATGGGCAGTTAAGGCTAGGGAGCGTGATTTGTTTATTTCTTATATGAGAGGAGCCCAAGGCCACTGATATGATTCTCCTCCTCTCCATTCTATTGGCTGAACAGCCGCTTAAGGTAAGGCAGGCTGAGACAGGCCCAAAGTCACCCGGTGAGCTTCATGACTTAGTGGGGACTGGAAGTAGATCTCCCAAGTCCCAGTCCAACACTCTAACCATTACACCACACTGTCTCACCAATGGCTAGCTATCCTTTTTCTATTACATATTATTTGCAAAGATGCTGTCACAGTATTGCAAGGGACCAAGCCCTGCTCTGGGTGGTGAAGCGGTGTGTCCCAAGGGCTCCCTGACCCAACACGACGATCCCTCTTAGGGAGGACACCACCAGTGGCTACCTCCTCCTCTTTCCCCGGACACAATCTTTTGCAATGTGCCTCTGCCTTGATTTCTTCCCTGTCTGGTAATAGCCAGGGAGGCAGATTCAGGGCTTGTCTTGGTTTTGATAGGGGTGACCCCTGGAAGGATCATGCATATGGCTGGAAGGGACCAGCCTGGGAGAACCCAGGATGGGTTGTCCAGCTCAGTGGTGAAGCACAGGCTTTGCTCGCAGAGCAGCCAATTCAGGCCCAGCAAGGGACGGGAAAGGGTTTTGCCTGAGATCCTGCACAACCACTGCCTGTCAGAGCAGGCAATGCTGAATCAAATGGCGCTGTGGTCTGGCTTTAAAGGGAGCAACAGGGCTGCATGAAAAATGCCTTCTAGTTCAGTTTTGATCGGATTTTACCCAGTTTGCACCTTGTGAACCGCACATTGGCTCAAATGCAATCTAAGGTTGGGGTCTCTACATTCCTGAGCTTGTGGTGTGCTTTGCAGAAGAAAAACTGTCTGTTCGGCAGAGTGCGTGTATTTGACAAATGCACACAAATGCATTTTGTCCAGCGGGATAAGAATATGCACATTTCAAAGATGTGCACCGTGAATGGGTAGACTTGGAAAATATGGATGGCTTTAATGAAAAATGAAAAGAAAAACACAGAGCTTGGACTCTGATATACACTTGAGTTGGAGCTTTGAGGTGAAAAGTGGAGAACTTTGGTAGGCTTGAGTTTTGCTCGTTTGCAGGCAGGTATGAGAAACTTCCAGTGGTGCAGAAATCAAGACTCTCCTTGCCACTGCCCCTGAATTTCCCACAGGTCTTCAGTGGCCTGAGAGCTGATTTCTCTTTAAAGCAAGAGCAAATCAGTCTCTCTTGACCTCTCTTGCTGCTCTTGCTGCTTCCCTGCCAAAGCACAGCAGTGAACTTCTCTCCCTGAAGTGCAGGGGATGTTGCCCTGTTTTTACTGCTGTGACACCAAATGTGAGCGGGCAGTAAGGCCTGCAAAAGAGAACAGAGGGGGCTGCATGTGACTGGAAGGGAATGGTTTGCTTACTGTTGGGAGCCGGGGTTCCTCCTTCACGCATCCAAAAGCCACAAACCTCTCTTCCTTACAAAGCATTCTATATTGACCCCCAAATGCAAAACACCTGGAATGAATCTCGGAGCATGCACAGAGCAGTTTGTCAAACCCGGTCTAGTATTCACCTCCAGGAGCTCTCCTTAAAAATGAGCATGCTTCCTCTTGTGAGCAGAGCCGGCAGGAGCCAGGCGTCAGACTAGATGGCCTGGGAGACCCCTTCTGACTAGCTCTGTTTCTCTCTATGCATCAGTCCTCTAACAGGGATGATCTCCTCTGTTGGCAACCTGTCCTGGGGTCAAGATCTGTCCCCGCTGGCCTGAGTCCAAGTCCCCTCCCTCCAGTTGTACATCCTGGCTGTTCCTAGAGGCTGCCTGTCCACCAGGGAGTCTGGCCTTGAGAGAAACATCTCCACTTCTCTCAGCTTGGCCCACATCCTCCCCTGCCACCAGTTCTGCTCCACATCCAGATTCAGATTCCTCTGAAGTCCATCCGGCAGTGCTTGAGAACGAGCCACCAAAGCAGCCGACTTTCTCCCAGTACTTATCCGGGCTGCTTCACCTGTATTGGACAGTGGGTGGGAGGTGCTGAGCAGCTGGCAACCCACTGAGATCCATCTACCCTTCATGCCACATCCCAGGGGCAGGATGCGCCACAAGAGGAAGGCTGGTAGAACATCAGCCGCACTTGCAAACGGCCTGACTTCCAATTTCTGGTGTCTCCAGGCAGGCCTGGAGCAGCTACTCTCTAATGCATTAGATTGCCATGGCCAATTTATGAAAACCTGCTTTTCCGAGCCCGGCTCTCTGGAGACTTTGGACTACCATCCCTATCAGTTCCAGCCTGTATGCCCAATGGTCAGGGATCAAGTGGGTCCAAAGCATCCTTCTTCCTAAACAAGAACTGCAAAAGGCACTCCCCATCTAGCCAGCCAGCCAAGGTCTGCAGCACCCAAGACGGGCCCAGTTATTCTGGCCTGAGGCCGAGCATTCTGGAAGCCCGGCAGTGCAAACATGAGGTGAGAGAGCTCCTCATATGCTCCTCGGGTTTCAGAACAGGTTGAGCAATTTAGGTGCGGGAGAGCGGTGTGGACAAGGCTGAACTAGATAGATTGACACCATCCGACTCAGGATAAGGGAGTTTATTGCATGAATCATCGCATGTCTGGGAAGGGAACTGCACACAGAGCTGCCAAGATCAGGCTCCCCTTGTACAAATCAAGGACGACAGCATGTTCGTACTGTGGTGCGCAGTTCTGGTCACTAGAAATGTAAGAGTCGGAAGAGCTAAAATGGGGAAAGAGAGGAAAAGGAGAACTCCAATGACCTCTATCACACACACACTATTATTTCTTTATTTCTTATTAATTATTTCAATGTATATGCTGCTACGTTAACCCACACTGGACTACCAGAACCTAGGGTCATCCGCCCCAAGGCTTCAGCGAATGGGGCGGCATAGAAATGTTTTAATAAGTAAATAAATAGTGAATGGGTGAATCAGAACAGATAACAGGAAGAATGTTTGCACACAATTTATTTGCACAAGATGTAGCTGGGGCCACAAATCTGGAGCGTTTTAAAAGGTGATTGGACAAAACCATGCAAGACAAAGTTATTCATGGTTACTAGTCCTGATGGCTGTATGTTCCCTGTATGTCAGAAGGAATATCCCATGTGGCTTTTCGTTTGCTCTTAACGGCCCTTGGTATCTCCTTTGGGGAACTGTTGTATCCATGCAGCTCACGGAATTAGCATGTTGCGCTGCATCAGCGAAGAGTTACTTGGATGGTGCTTTAGTATAGTGCATTCGACCAAAAGCACGCCCTCTTTTTGAGAGCTTTTCCCAGGAATGAACACCTCAGGTGCATCATCGCTGTATTCAGCAAGTGTGAGCTTTGCAATTATCCAGTTGCAATCAGTAAATTGTCTTCTGGCCATTGGATTGTATTTAACTGATTCAGATTAATTTCCGATGTGGATCATACAGCTCAGCTATTTGCATTCTGTAATTAATGGGCATATAAATGCCCTTGCTGTCAAAACCTGGGTGTCCTTTGGACCATCCAGTCTGTAGTGGGAGTTTTAGCCAGCTGGGGGCGGGGGAGAGAATGAGAGGGGGGTAGAGAGGGGGGATGCATACAATCCCATGAAATAAATCCCAAATTAAGCAAATGCCTTTTGACATGCAGAATGAACGCTTGAAGATTTTGCTTAATGCAACATAAAGGGCAAATCCTCACTTACACGATGAACCACTGGAAGTGTGTGGATGAATTTCGGACTTCTTTTTTCCTCCTTGGTTATTGTTGCAGTTGTTGCCATTGCTAAAACCGCTGTGGGGAGGAATAGGGGCAACGTGGGTGGAGCAGTTGTAAAAAGGTGAAGATCCGGTCAGACTCCAGCTCTCTGGCATTTGATGGACTTCTTCCCCTTGCTTGGCCCTGGCCTAGCCAAGCTGAGATCTGTTTTGTGAGTGCTCAGGAACACTGGTGGGGCCCTTCTTGTGCTGAAATGTTCTCCCACTAACTATGCCAAGTCCATGAATTGCGTGTGTGGAAGCAGGACTCCTGCACTCCTTTCGGTGAGTGGTGTGCAGCATGGGCACAATTACACCTGTCTAATTACACCTGGGCATCAGCTGGACTTGCTTCCTACAGGACGTCCACACCAAGACTCAGTGAAAGGTAGGGAGAAAGTGAGCTCTCTAGGCCAAGGAGCCAAACCAAGATAATGTGAGAGATTCCCACCCTCGTTATGAGCTCGTTACATACTGCTAGGCGATGATACACTGTCTAATCCTGTCTCCCACACCATCATCTTGATCCAAATCATCTCTAGCCTCATCCCAAGTCAGCCTTCCAAATCTGTTCGGGTCACTAGGCAGATTTAAAATGTCGCAGGCACTCACACAAGATGGCTGCCATAGAGGGCTTCCCCATTCCTAAACTGGCTGCCAAATGGGTCACAAGACATAGGCTTCCCAAAAGGCAAATGGCTGAAACTAAAGGAATTGCAATTTGCCTAAGAACTGAAAGAAAAGGAAGAGGCAGGGTCTGAGCTCCAATATGCAAAAAGATTCTTTTGAACCAAAAGAGATGGTGCGAGAGGTCAACGATTTGCTTCAAAGCAAGCCAGCTTCTCTCTGAACAAAGCACATTATTTTTTTTAAAGCACTTAAGAAACAGAATACAAACAGAAGGGTTAGGAGCTTAGTGGGCTCTAAGAAAGGTGCCCTCGCCACCACAATACAGACCCCAGTCTAAATACCTTGTAGGCATTTTGACTTATTTCATTCAGAAATCAATCTCAGATCCTCTGTATCATAGGATGTTGGGGGAAATCTGAGGCTGATCAAAATGACACTGGATTTCTGTGAATATGTCCTGTGAAAATCACAAAGGGTTCAACTTTTAGAGTCATGTGGGTTCCATGGAATTTCAGTCCAGTTTATAACTTTCTGTAATGGTATGGCTTGGGACCTGGATACCTGAAGGAACACCTTTTTCCATATTTGCCCTCCTGCCCCTTGAGATCAGCAGCAGAGGCGCTCCTCTGGGAACCCTTCATGAAAGATATTAGGAGGCAAAGTACCCAGAGAAGGGCCTTCTCTGCAGTGGCACCCCATCTATGAAATGCGCTCCCCAGAGAGGTCCGCCTGGCGCCGTCGTTATTTGTTTTTTGGTGCCAGGTTAAGACCTTCCTATTCCAGTGGTATTTTAATAAGTGTTAATATTGTCTTTTCTATGTTTTTAATTGCAGCCAGTGTGGGTCGGGAATTTTATTTATGTTATTTATGTTGTTTATGTTATGCTTTGTGTTGTGAGCTGTCCTGAGGCTTTTTTGCAAATAGGACAGCATATAAATACTTTAAATAAATAAATATACAACTTTTATAAAAATACAGTATGAAGAGAAGAGAAGAGAAGAGAAGAGAAGAGAAGAGAAGAGAAGAGAAGAGAAGACCTGCACAAGGTTTCATATTTTTCTACTTTTCCTTACCACAGCATGGTGCTTTCTGGTCATTCATTTTACACTGACTTTTAAAAAATAATGCAAAATGCTATATTCCAAGGAAATCCTGCCAATTATTTTTGTGCACTTTTCGTGTGTGTGTGTGTGGGGGGGTGGGGGGCGAGTTTGCATCCAGCTACAGTGCCATACCAAACTGGGGCAGAGCTAAACCCAAAGCTCCCTTTAGCTACGAAGCTGTCTGCGTGACTGGGACAGTCACCATCTCTCGTCCTGGCCACCTTCTCAAGGCATTGGTAGGATGAAATAAGAGGAATCATGTGCCCAGAGATGCAGAACGTTCAGCTTCGGATGCCCAGCCCAGTCCTCCGGAGTTTCCCAGATGGCTGTGCCTCCTTCCCCTGACCCAGCCTTCTTTCCCACAATCACCACTGTGTTTGGCGGTTTCCTAGGTGTGTACAGGTTCATTCCCATCCTAAAAGCTTGCAATGCTTGAGGCTTAACTTTCTAGCAGTTAAAGCTTTCAGCTAAATTATGGTTTGTGTTTTGGCCCCACCTACCAGTGGAAACCCCCCCACCCCCCACCAGCTCCTCTAAAATGCAGCTTGACCCTCAGGTTGGAAGAGGTTGTGTGCCATCCTAGGCTCCTTGGAGAAAGGGTGGAGAAAATGTAATAAGAAATTATAACAAATATCTAAATGTCAGCATAAGCTTCTTCTCCATCATCATTATTGTCATTATTAAATTTTCTTGAAGTAAGAATCTGAAATAATCAAGCCAATGACAGGCACGTAAAGGTGGATGCTCAGTAAGCTCATTAATTGATTTCTTCATACTTGCACAGAAGTGTCTGAAAAATATGCGTATTCATTTAATCAGTTGATTATTATATATCAATTTGCAGAGAGCTCCTCACTCACCCTTCTCACATCATCTCTGCAAAACTCTTGTTAGTCAGAGAGCCAAGTTAAAAATCGGCTACAAGAAATTCAACATTTCCTTCTTATTCATCCCCCTTCACACTGCCACCATATATATTGACTCAGAAGTAAGTCCCACCAACCTCAAGGGGGCCTACACCCAGGTAAGTGTGTGTGAAAGTTTATTAAGAATTTTATTCATACAAAGTGTTACATTCTCACCCAAATTTACAGAGGAAACAGAGGAAAAGAAAAAGAGGATTTGTCTCTTTCAGAATTTCAGCATATACAGCTTTTATCCTGTAGGGGTGGTAAAATCTTCTATTTTGCAGAACAATTAAAATTATTCTTGGAACAGGGCCGTGTTTTTGTGAGTTTCAATTTTGTGCTGAAGTTTGCATGTTCCGATGCGAGAGAATCTTTTGTAAAACAGCTGCACAAATTACAGGAGAAAGTCCTTGTTGTTCCACGACTGGACATCAAATACCCCTTGGAGAGAGCGAACCAAAAGCCCCCAAGGGCTGATGGGTTCCTGATGAGATCTAGAAACCTGGTGTGTGCACACATGTGTGTGCATTCACCTTTGTGGTCCCAGCTCCGTGGGTTGGCTCCTTCTCTGATTATTTTTGAGCAGTTCTTAAAGTCTGTTCCCAAATGGGTGCATGCCCATCTTCATTTTATACATACGGATTTTACTGCTGATAGTTTCAGTGTTTTAGGCTGCTGGATTAGTTCTTTGTATTTTGCATGTTATGGTGTTAAGAGGTTGTCTTGTCACCAGACTTGAGGACTCCTTGCTTTAAAAGTATGACAATGTTTCTGCTTCATGGACCACTGCCTTGCTGTGGCGAAGGGGCTTGCGTAGCTCAATGAAGCTAAGGGACTGAATATTTGGCTCTGCCAAGTGACAACTTGCTTGCAAGATGCACACACAACCACACTGACTCAGGAACTGGCGCCTGCCCTTGTCCCCCTCCAGGGGGTGCCATCGCCCATGTTTTGGAGCCAAAGGGGAGTGTGATGGAGCCAGGCCCAGCCATGGCTAGCCAGGCACCTCCACATGGATGTCCACCAGGTTCCCCACCTGGTTGTGGACCAGGAGGGGCCCCTGGATATTGATATGTGGCCGGGAGGGAGGCCCTGCCTTTCTGCCAGGGACACCTTGCTTGAGACTGGGGCAGCTGAGGAGGGCTCTGCAGGGCAGAGGGATTCTGGGGCGTTCCCACATAGTGGTGTCAACTCTAGGTCAGTGCAGCAGAGGAGAGGTTGACTGCAAGCCAAAGCACCGATTTGCAAGCTACGTTTCCTTGCCAGGACTACTCCTCCGTATTAAATGGAAGCTTTGGGCAATAGAGGTTGTGGGATACAATGTCTTTCGAACCTGAAATGCTTCCTTCTCTTGTTTCATTGCTGGAACTATAAACTCCTTGGGTTGTCTCCTGTTTTCTGAACACAGTTCTCTCAGGCATTGTTGTTGGGGAACACAGAAACTAGTCCCAGAGCATGAACTATGTCACAATCTGTTCTCTGTGGGTGTATTTTCGGACTATAAAGGCTCAAAGAACATTATTGGAATCAAAGCATGAAGCTCAGTTTTGGGAAGTGAGGACTGGACGATTAGACCTCATTCATATCAATAAACAAATAAACAAACAGCGGCCAATCTATTTCGTATTCTTCATTTTTCTCCTCCTTCCAGGGCAAGGCAGGGATCAGCACATCCTGTTGCTGGACACCCCCTATTCCTCTGACCTGCAGAAGAAAGGTGACTGCTCAAAAGCTCCAACAAAACTCCAGCTTATGTGAAGGTTGCTCTGATTTTGCAGCCTCTGGTGCCTCATTATGTCTGGAGAGGCAGTTAGTCTTTTAGATGGTTTCCCAAACCGAATCCAAATTGTGGACATACAGATTTTTTCCCCCGAATCAAGACTGTGGCTTGATTCTGATGAAGAGAAAATACCATTTCCAGAGCCAAGCCAGGCAAGACAAGGGGAATCAAAACATGGCAACGAGAGCCAGGGAGACTTGAATTTTCAGCTCTGCTGCAGATCCGTCGCATCCGGCAGTTGCACCTGCTGTAGCCCCTGGGAGCTAGTGAAAAGCCAGAAGAGCTGAAAGACAGAGGAATGGGTGCCAAGAGCTAAGTGAGTGGACTCTGCCAAGCCTTTTCCTTGAAAGGAGAATCTTTGCATGATCACAAAGCAGGCCAAAGCCTCAAGAGGTTTGCTTAGCACCCATAGCTCTGGTCTGGTGAAATGTAGCTCGCAGCGTCTTCCTCTGGTGGTGACCGCAGACTGGCCAACCTCAAGCTGGTGTCATGGACCCTGGTGTCATGTCACCAGAGTCATCTTCGGAGTAGGACCAGAACCAACAAAGCCGGCTGGCCCCTCAGAAAGCCCTGCTCTACTCAAGACACACCAGGATCCTCAAGGCTGATGCTTTTGGAGATGCCTTCTGGAGAAGCAGAGTGCTCAGCTTCTGAGGCAGAGGGAAGTGCTGGGCCCCCACCCTGCCAGCAGGGACACCAGCATCTCACGATCCATAACAGAGTGATGGCCAGGTGAATAAATCTTCACTTACCAAAGTCTACAACTCATGAGTGGACGTTCCTTTGAGGAAGATATATGATAAGCCTCTAACACGGTCCTACTAAGATCTAGTAACTCTAACAGGCTGCATTCACACAACTTGACAAACAACCATGTGTGGTTATCAGGGTCTGCAGGGTTTTACCATGATCTTCCTAACAGATCATCAAGTGGATTCTATATTATCATAGTTTTCATCCTATCCATTCAGTCCTCCTGCTATTGGCACATATCTCACCAGCCATTGTGCTGGAAATTTAGTCCCAAGATGCAGCTCTTCCTGTGCAAGTTACCTGCCTCTTCCTCATTGGTTCACAGATAGAGGTCTGAGGGCTGGATTGGCTCCTACCACTTTTTCTGGGGACTTTATGGTAGTAGCAGACCATGACCATGGAAGCCATGATCCTGGGTTCAGACATCGTGTGAAGCCATGGTGGTACAGAGAAACAATAGAAGAAACTTGCTTCTTATTGGGATTCTAAAGACTAAAATTGCCATGGTGAAATACCACAACTCAGTTCAGACAACACAGTAGACCAATAGTTTAAAAACCCACCTTGGCTTCACATGTCTGAACACAGTTGCTATGTCAGCTCTTACTTGGAACTTGAGAGCTGCTGGAAACCGCCTCTGAACTTCAGCTCCAGCCTCAGTATCCCGGCTTCTCTCAGACTTCAGGTTGGACCTCTGAGCTCCTATCTGATTTTGCTTTCACGTTGGGTTTTTACCTGATTGAGATCCAGGCTTTTGAGCTGGGCTACACCTCAGGCATCACTCTGGAAAGATCCCTCTGCATTTGGAGAAACTGTGTTCCACTCTTTGCCTGCTAATCTGACTCCTTTGTGGATGTCCCTGTACCTGTTTGGTAGAGTCAGGACTGTGGTTAGAGGAAGTCACCCGGTCCCCTGCAGAAGCTTTGATGGCAGCTCTTATATCCCTCGACAGTAGCATGCTGCCTGGTGCTGATGAGGGCTGACAGCCAAATGTCTGGAGAGCACCGGACTGGGGAAAGGCTATGGTAGGCCTTTACGGAGAGTGCCATTTCAGATTGTCCAGTGCGGTGTGCATATTCCGTGTTGAGCCTCTGGAGGCTTCTTCCGGCTTTCTCCTGTGGGCTGTCCCACACTGGAGCCATCCAAGATGCAGCTGGACATCCCTCTGAGAAGGATGCTTGAACTTGGAGCCCTGTGCTGAGCCAGGTGCCGGACCAAAGGTCCAAATGGCCTCCTTCCAACTCAGCTCTGTAGGATTTTCCACACTGGCAGCAAGTCCTAATTTACCTTACCACCTTAAATGCATTTCCCTGTCCACTGTTTTGCTTCTTTGACTGGGACAATACTCTAACTTGTGGGGTGTAGTATTCACTCACTAGAAATCCCAGTGCCATGGTGGCTTCCATGGATGTGACCAAAGAGGACACTGGTCACCTGTTAACTACTGAGCCATTGTCACAGTTTTTGGTTGACATCCAAAGCCCTAAATAACTTGGGACTGAGATACCTAGCAAGGCATTTCACCCTATACAGAACCCATCAACCCTGAGATCTTTTGAGGATCTTTCTCACTTAAATCTAATCATTTGGGGATTATAATGCATGATTAGGGCTGCTCCTTCCACACACATTCTATCAGTCCTAATGAGATTCTATTTTGCTTTCCTTGAAATTATCACAGATGTTTCCCTCAACTTATTTGCGCCTATCTAATTAATGTGACCCCAGAAAGGAATGGTTCCTCATGGCATGAAAAGGAAGGGGGGGAAAAAACTTGCCGTGTTTTAATAAAGGTTTGCATATTTGTTCTTAGTTAAATACTATGCAGGTTTTGTTTTGTTTTCTTTATGGGAGGAAAAAAATGGGGAAGGAAAAAGATGCAGGCTCCCAGATGGCACCGTCCTTCATACATAATAATGAGCTGTTTATCAGTTTCTGGCGACTCTCATTATGCACTAATCAAACTGTTTTGTGAACCAATTGTTGTAGCTGCCAATATGGTTCTCCCATCTCTATCATGAAACCTGCTGCTGTTGATTAATATAACAGGAGAGGAGGGAGAAGGGAGGGGGTGCAACCCCGGGCACATCAGTGACGATCCCAGGCTGTGGGGCAGGGAATGCAAGCACCACTGGAAATCCTCCGCACTCTTGGCTCCCCACCATTTTGAAGATGAGCTGCAGCGATGCCAGCAAGAAGGGGGAAGAAAGACATTGCCGTCAAGGAGAGCAAACCTCGGTGGAAGTCTCTTGTGAATGGACCACACAACTGACACTCCCTGGGTTGTTTGTTTAGGCTGCAGTCACAGAATCCTAGAATTACAGATTGGTAGAGTTGGAAGCAGCCTATAGGGCCATCGAGTCCAACCCTCTGCTGATGCGGGGCTCCATCCCAGACCAATGGCTGTCCAACTGCCTCTTGAAAGTCTCAGGTGTAGAAGAGCCCCCACCTCCCTCAGTCATGGGGTCCAACGTTGTGCGGCTCTAGCAGCCAGGAAGTTCTCCGGATGTCCAGCCGGTTCCTGGCTCTCTGCAATTTGAGTCCAATACGCTGTGTCCTGCACCGTCTCACCCCCATCGTCTCTCTCGCTCACCATTGCTACTGTGGGGTCTCTTGACAAACTGGAAGCCAGGGAGCGGGTAGGTATGGGCACCTGCTGCTTTCCCTTCCCGCCACCTTATCTGGGTCAGTCAACAAACAGCTTGTGATGGAGAAGAGGATAAACACATCCAGGGGGGTCTTACCTGGGGGTCCCTTGCAGAAATGCAAAAGGCAACTGCTTAGGTCTAGCCTTCCAGTTGGGTCTGTTGCTTCCAGCACTTAGCCGAGCTTCTCTGTTTCCTTCATTTCCAGGGCCAATTCTCTGTTTGGGACCGAACATTCCTGAGGGTAGCAGCCAATCCTCTGGAGGAATCTCAAGGTTGGCCCCTTCTTGTGAGGGTAGCTGAGATCAGTCTGTCTAGGGGGCTTACTGCAAACCATTCCTGAAATCTGTGGAGCAGCCAATGTAGGAGGACTTAGCTTCTCCCTAGGTGGGTGATTTCAGTGCAGGCTCACCTGGAAGGGTGCAACGTCCCAAAGTCATTATGGGGGACCCACACTTTTTGTCATACCTTGAATCAAGGATCCGCCAACAACTGCAGGACATGGTTTTGCAGTCTATCTGCTGCAATGGTTATACTTTGCTTTCCTCAGCATTAATCACTCTGCTAATTCGCTACAGCTCAATAGCTATGCAGCTTCTACCCTTGAGTGTGTTCATTACATTCTGAATCCTAAAAAGAGCCATTGACTCCTGGCAAGACCACTCCATCTGAGTGTGGGCCCTTGGCAAGCGCCCGGCTACAGTTACCCATGATGCTAGCCCTGTGGCTTTGGTGGATCCAAAGAATGGAAAATGGAAATTTGTCTAGCAAGGGCATTTGGTACCCAGCCCTTGAGTGCCCGCAGGGACTCCCAGAGCAGCCCAGAAATGAGCTTCTAGAAAGCCCAGTGAAAAAGATCAGGCTTGCCATCAGCAGCTGGTATTAGTGGGCCAAATGTCGGCCTTCCCCTTTTCTTTGCGGACCCACCATGGCATTGACCTGTTGAACAGCTTCCTGCCTGAAGGGCAACTTCCATTTCAGAGGCTCTCCCAAGAGCTGCATTCCAGTATTGGGTGAGACCAACGACAAAAGGGTTGTCATGCACTCCTAAAATGAAAATAATGGCTGCAATAGCATGGATATTGGAAAGGGTGACCTCATTAAAGAATGTAATTTACTATGGTTTCTAATTTGTCTCCTGTTGTGCAGCAAGTGAAGAGTAGATTTATAAGTAGTGTCACAGAATATCCACTTAATTTCTGTAAATTTTACAGGGCGAGTGGCCTAACTGGCAAACCTTGGGGCACAGAATGTGGAATGTCAGAGTGTAGGACTTCTGGGCACCACATTACAGGAAGGATATAGCCAGGTTAGAGTCAGTGCAGCGTAGGGCCACAGGGATGGTGGCTGGATGGCAGGGAAAGCCATATGAGACGAGACCAAGGGAACTGGGTCTTTTCAGCCTGGAGGAGAGGAGCGTCCAAGGGGATCTGTTGGCAACAGATAGGTACATGAGGGGGTGTCACACAGGGGTGGATAGAGACCTGTTCCCTGCAGGGGAAGGCAGGATGCACTCCAACAGAGCCAAGCTTAAGGAACCAAGATTCAATTTGGATCCCGGAAGGTACTTCCTGACAATTAGGACCCTGAGGGTATGGAATGGGCTTGGATGAAGCCCCATCAGTGAGGGCATTCAAGGATAGACTGGGCATGCAGATGATAGGCATGTCATGAGCAGAGCCAGCTGGAGGTCAGACTAGATGGCCTGGGGAACCCCTTCTGACTTGCTCTGTTTCTCTGTTTCTATGACTTACCTGCTGCAGAACCGTTTCCAGCCCACCAGTAATCCTAGAAAATTCTTTGGAATCAACAAAGAAATTTGAAGGCTGAGCTTAGGACGGGCTTGTACTATGTGCTCATGAGCTTGTCAATGACTCTTTTGCTGCTGCTGCTGCTGCTGGATTTTATTTTATTTTTTAATAGAAGCATTGCAGTTCACAAGCAATATTTTGAGAGCTGTATTTTACAATGCAAAAAATACAGGAAGCTGTATAAATCACCAGATCTAGCCAAATTGCTTGCCATTTACGGGAGATGTTTCAAGGTCATATTGTAGCACCCAGGGTCTGGGCAAGTTACCTCTCTCTCCCTCTTTTTACTTTTTCGGTGACAGTTCCCTCCATACCCTGCTCAGCTTCATAATAGTAAGTGGCAGGCTGGCCAGGAGGGTCCTTTCCCTCCTAGATGCCAAGCTCTGCACACTTCATCTAATTATCTGTCAGGGGCTGTTACATTGTCCCTTGAAGTACAGCATAAATCAAAAAGTCAATTGTCTATTTTAATCAGGCTTATCCCCAGCGTATGCTCTGTGCGGGAAGCAAAATTAGCTTGCAAATAGTAAACATTTCAGGTCTAATCTGATCATTTTCAGCAAAACACTTGTAAGCGTTAAACTGCAAGGGAACCTCACAGGACTGTGTAAAGCCATACAGGGAATGGAACTTAGGGGGGTGTATTGATCACAGGTTGGTCCTACCTACGCAAGGTCCATGGCCCTGAATGAAAGCAATTCATCAGGTTCTGCCATGAACTGGATGCACCAGCTCAGTATTCTGGGATGGAAGATGTTTCTCCCTCTAGTATATTATATTTGTGAAGATGACTCATTCAACAACTTAGATTGATCTAAGAAAAAGAGTCATGAAGCCTTCATAAAGGAGAGTATCCTTGGATATACTGAATTATACCACTGAGGTACATTTGCAAACAGAAGGCAAGCTCTGTTATAAGAGGGTGCCAAGGATTTCATTTGGTGGAGCTGTGGTGGGACGACTCATCAGTAGAGGGCGACTTGCAGTGGTCCAGTCAGGGCTCTTCCTTGCTAGATGGAAAAGGACATCAGGAGTGGGCTGGACTTGGCCAACTGCCTCTTGTCTCCAACATCAGACCTTAAGAACTGCAAACTGTCCATCAAAGAAAGATGAGGTGCTACCCTGGAACTTCCATTAACTTCTCCGAATCAACCAGAGGGACCGTGTTGTGGTAGAATGAGCAACTTTATGCTGAAATTGCATGGCAAAAATAAGTGCGTACACCTAAGTTTATGCATAATTAGCATCAGTGTCACAACGTGATCCCAAAAGTTGTTCTTTGAGGATGATTAAATCTATTGATATGCTGCTCTCCATATCTAAAGTTCCCTGGCTATTCCCACTAGGTCAGATTGCAAAAGGCCTTAAATGGCATGGATTAGCTCTGTTGATTGGCTGTGCCATGAGGCAATCACAGTGGAGATGAACTGCTTCTCTGCTACCATAGCCGACATAGAGAAGACTTAATAACAACCGTATTTAATAATACATCAACCTTGAACTTTTTTTGGTCATCCCATCCCTCTCTGGGATGGCTTCATTGCCCTGAGCTCTGCTGTTTATTAAGGAGCTGAACAGGCTGTGCCCAAAAGGGGGATCAGCAAAGCCCCTACTGGGAGAGGGAGGAAGTGAATCGGAAGGACTCTGAGGGAGGAAGCTCAGGGCTGAAAATGGGGCTCCACAGGTTGATATAGCCCCATAGGATCCCCCCAGTGGCTGGCCCTGCTGGCACATGTGTGCACACCAAGGGCCTCTTCTCTCAGACAGGACAACGAGCAATGACGAAGCATGGAAACCTTAACATGAGCAGTTGCTTCTCCACATGGTTCCAGGGAGACCAAACACACCATGCTCCACCATGCCCGCTGGTCCTCATGCAATGCCAAGCCAGGCCCTGCAGTTTCCACCATTGCTTGCCACTATGTGTGAACCCACCATGGGTGTCCTTGGTGGTTATCCTGGACCCATCCATGCTCTGGGAAGTCTCCAGCAAAGACTTCTGTATCCCTGGAGGATCCTATTCCAGGAAGGCTCGATCTGGGTGTTGCCCTTCCACTACTTAATAACCAGATTCTGCTCCGAAGTCCTCCACTGCTTAATTTTCATTGATGGCAGGTGCTGAACACAGATAGGGCCAGAAGTGCTGACATCAGAACAAGCACTTTGCTTTCAGACCGCTGTACGGGAGACCGAGCAATTAGATGGCCAGATTCAATTTCCGAATACTGCCCTTTTCTCTTTTAAATGTCTTGCACATAAAGCTGCCTTTTTCTTCCCAGGCACCTGCAGTGCTTCTATGGGATGGCCAGTTTTGTTTGCCTAAGAAAAGTTTAGCCCCTGCAGTCCAAAAGGCACGTGAGTGTCTGCGAGGCTGTATCAGCAAGCATCGGCCTCTGAGTTATTGCTTTCCTTAATAAATATGCAACGTTGAAATTTTAGGAACCAAGAAAGGTCATCTAGATATAAGAAGGGGGAGCAAACTCACTTAAACTTGCTTTATTAAAAACACAGGAATTGCGATTACAAAATGGAGGAGATGAAGCATCGGGTCTGTACGGCGCAAAGTGGCTGACCTTTGGGGTCTTGGCAGCTGCAAGGCGGAAACACAGTTTTGCTTTCCTTCCCAGCCCCACAGGAATGAAATAAACTCATCCATATTCAAAAGTTTAGTGAAGTCTAGAAAGTAAACATTTCCATTTCTGGGACAGATTGCATAATACAGTGTCAGCCTACAAGCAACTTGAGGAATCCAGTGCTCAGCTTGTTATGAGATGAAAGCCCTCTGTAGTTTCTCAGCTGCTTTTCGTTTCATTTTTAGCGATAGAAATCATCAAATCATTGGCTGTCCTGGCAAACAAAAAGTGAAATAAAACCAGTTCAGAAGCAATGCCTCCAAACACCCCATGTCAGCACTAGGATCCACTCATATGATTTCATTCCTCAGTTAATGTAGTAAAGATTGATCAGGTCGCGTTTAAGGGGGAAATCGATAGCAGCTTAATTCAGCAAGCCTCAGAAAAATTTATGAAGAACGGTTAAAAACCACTGATGGGATGCTTGTTGTGGTTCTTTATAAATGCTTTGGGGGAGGGCGCTTCGGCATAGATGCTCCTACCATCATTTTTATGATGGGTTTGCAGTGGCAGCCGCAACATGTCAGAAGATGCGTCATCATAGAAACAGCACTTTTCCTCCATTGCCTTCAGCTACGGACAGGATTTGTGTAGCTTGAGATTTATCCATTTTGACCTTTAATGTCTGTTACGGTATTTGTTGATCCAGTAAAAAGCTACTTTATCTGCCCTGTCTTGGTAGACAAATACAGATATTGCAGAGTTGTCTCCATCTGCAGTCTCTCATTTCCTTCTTCCCTCGCACATTTTCCTCACTCTGCTTTGCATTGTCTAGCTGGAAATTGCACTCAATGATTTCCATGTCAACAGTTGCTAATAATTAAGAGCACAATGAATATTGCTGGGTTCCCCCCCCCCCCCCGTCTTTTCCTTGTATTTGATATGGCAGGTAAGTATCCCCCAAAAGCAAATGGTCTGTGAATTGCTTTTGTAGATTTGGTGTGTGGCAGCAGGAGAAGAGTGTCTGATGCACAAGGAGATGAGCAGCAAAACCTGTTCCACACACAACACACAGTAGGGATTCAGAGCTGCATTTTAGAAAGAGAGGTTTGTGTTTCCGAAGGAGGGCCGTGCTACACTATGAAGCCTCTTGTGGTTATGCATGTGAAGTGGGACAGAAAACGGAGCACGTGCTTTTATGGCTAAATATCCTAAATAAGCAGTGCTTGGCTGCAGAAGAGTGGAAATACCCATGTCAGTGAAGAGGCAGGTTCCCCAGGAGGAGAGTGGGCCTTTTCTAATCCAGATCCTTTATCTCACGGGTGGGCAGCTTCCAGGGTTCAGGGGACCAGATGGGCCCTGTGGACCAATTGTGGTCCACACTTGCCTGGAAATTTGGTGGCACAAGGGCATTGGAGTCCTCAAAGAAAGCAAGAGGGGGCACCGTCAGCCTGCTGGTGGCCTATTGCAGACTTGTGCTTTATCAGAACAGGGTTGCTCTGTCCCATATTCCTTTCTAAGAGCATAGCTAAAATTAATTTGAGAATTGGAGCATGTGCCATTTGGACTGCCTTTCAGCTCCTGAGGTACTGGCCCAGTGGGTAGTGGGCATGGTCTAATTGTAGTTGTGGGCAACTTGCCACACAGAATGGCTCTGGATAGAGAGAGACAGCCTCATCACAAGGCGTTCCCAAAGAATTCAGCAGGGCTGCGATTTGTGTTGATATGGGGGTGCTGATCTCCTCACCCCCGTGGTGTGGTGCTTAAGAGTGCAGTTCCTCTTATACGCCTCACTAGGCAGGCCTCACCTGGAAGGTTGTGTCCAGTTCTGGGCACCAAGATGTACGAAAGACACAGGTGAATTAGAAAGGGTCCAGAGGAGGGCAACAAAGATGATCCAGGGTTTGGAAACACTGCCCTGTGAGGAGAGACTGAGAGAACTGGGCATGTTCAGCCTTGAGAAAAGAAGACTGAGGGGGGACTTGGTATCCCTCTAGAAGTCCCTCAAAGGCTGTCCCAAAGAGGAAGGCCAAGATCTCCTCTTGCTGATGCCAGAGTGCAGGACACGGAATACTCAAGTCAAGTTGTGACAACCCAGATTCAGGCTGGACATCGGGAAAAGCTTCCTCACTGTCAGAGCAATACGACAGTGGGACCAGCTGCCTGGAGAGGTGGTGGGCTCTCCCACACTGGAGACATTCAAGGTGAAACTGGACAGCCATCCAAGTGGGATGGTGTAATGTGGTGTCCTGCAACAGCAGGAGGGTTGGACTCGATGGCCTTCATGGCCCCTTCCAACTCTACTATTCTATGATTCTATGACTGGGACTCAGGCAATCTGGGTTCTAGTCTCCACTCAGCCTGGGAAGCCACTGGGTGACTTTGGGACAGGCACAGAGTCTCAGCCCAGCCCACCTCATCTTGCTGGGTTGCGGCTGTGAGGATAAGACTGAGGAGAGGAAAGCAAAAGATGGAAGCTGTGCTGAGTTCTTTGAAAGGAGAGAGGGCAGGGTGTAAGTGTAATAATAAATGCCAAATCATCCTGCTGATCCAAAGTCATGATTTCCATGGAAAGGTTTGGAAAAGTGCTTGTACGGAAAGGGGAGCCACCGAACATTTTCACGCATGTCCACGCAGAAGCAAGTCCCGTTGCTTTCCTGCCTAAGTGCGCGCCGGGTTGCGGTCTGACCTCAGGATACAACCCATGACTTCAAAGTGACTCTCGCCAAGTTCAGTGGGTTTACTCCCAGGAAAGTCGGTGTCAGATTGCAGCTTCTCTGTTGAAGAATCAATACATTTCAATCAAACGGGTACAAATGGAGAAATAAGGGAGGCTTTGGCAAACAATTGAGATTATTTTTACACAGCTTCTACTGCCTTGCTGCGGCTGCTTTTCCTTTCTTTAAAAAGGGAGTTTAATGGAACTTATTTTTCTTTTTGTCCTTCGAAAGCAAATTTGTGACTGTTTAGATTTACCTGGAAGGTAATTGTGCCTTTTCATGTAAGGTTTTTATAACCCCCCATGCATGCACATGCAAAAGCGCGCGCGCGCACACACACACACAATAATCTATTGTCGGCAGAGATAGCATTCTGAATTCAGCAGAGGCAATGAGGCGATGAGCTATTCAAACGCTTTACAAAGGAAGGAAATCATGTGAAAATATGATGAATACAAAGAACCTCTTGGAGGCTGCTTCCAATTTATTCCAGCATCTTTTTCCTTCCATGTATCTCATTCTTGTCTCAGATTCCTAATGCCAGGGCCAAGTTGGAAAGAAGACATCTTGCGCTCTAGACAGAGGTGCTGTTTATTTTTGTGGTCCATATAAAAAAGCAGTCAAGCGTGATTCATGGCTTGGTGTAAAGGCTGCAGATTAAACCAGTTCTCAATATTTATGAATTTTTTTTAAAGGTGATACTAATACACCGTCGCAGTGCTTAAAGATACAAGAAAATACACCTCTTGGGGTACAGGGGGAGTGATGAGATAAATATTGGTAGGGGGAAGAACAGCAGGAATAGAAAGAAAAGGTGGCTACATGGAAAGCAAAAGAAATGCATTAAATTAGATGTGGGTCATGCCTGCTTTCTTCACTGTGAAATCTCCATAGCCACACCTGATAAGAGATAGTATTTTAAGGGGAGCTGAAGCTGTCCCACCCCATGGACTTATTTCCATTTTGGAAGCCGTGTCCCAGTGGGAGGTGGGGCTAAGAGCAAAAGGGGAGAAGACGATGTCCCTCAAGTAGAGGAATATGTTGGATTAAAGCTCTTTCTGCTGGTAGTTAACGGTTAGGAGGGCTTTGCCAAGCTTGTGAGGTGGGTGGGGGGAGGTTCATAAAAGCCAGGAGCTCAGCAAACGGTTGTTGCCTGGAAGGACACCTGGTGGGAGTTTGGGAAAGCAGCATGGGCATTTGGACAACCCCAGAGAGGCAGAGTGTGGTGCCAGCAGTGCTTCCCCTCTCGGATGCTATCTTAAAACTCGCTTCATCCCCACTGAAAGGCATGATTGCCAGCATCCTCTGGTTGGGCTGCATCTGATGCCTGTAGAAGCAGATCTGTCCCAGAGCAGGTTGGCCCAAGAAGCTTGTCTCAATCTCTTACAGTAGCAAGAGCTGCATGGACCAAACTGCCCCCAGAGATGCTTTTAGAGGCAAAGCATCAGGGCCACCGAAGCGGCAACTGTGCTGCCCGGAGATCCCCTGGAAAGGATGACCGGGCTCTTGTACTTGAGCAGCACGCAGCATGTGTCCTGTTGCCACGCAGAGTGAGGGAATTTTGTAGGAAGAAGCCTTGACAGCCCTGGTTTCTTTGCAAGTCTCTTTGAACCCCAAGCAGGGTCCCTTGGCTGTACCAGGATCCCGTGATCAGAGCCCACTGCAGACTGGGAGTGAAGGCGGGCCATGCTGGTGTGTTTCTGGTGCTCTCTGTAGGGCCCCTTTCTGTCTCTCATGCCTCCTAAGAACTGCATGAAAGTGCTGGGGGTGTTTGCCAATATCCAGGTGACACCCAGTCACCCCAGTCCATTTCACCTGAACCTGGAGAAGCCCTACAAGGTGTGATTGGTGCCCAGAGGTGGCGATAGGCTGGAGACTCATAGGGAAGAAAGGACGGATCATCCTCATCGGGCCTGCAGGATGCAGTGTGCACGAATGTGGGGATTTATTGTTTATTTATTTATTTAGAATGTTGTATGCCGTCCGATTCGCATGAGCCTCGGGACAGCTTACATACAATAAATAAACACAATACAAATAGTGCACATAAAATCCAGATTCACCCTGGCTGCAAATTAAAAAACCTATAGATGATATTAAAAATTGTAAAAATATTGTTTAAATAAAAAGGTCTTAGCCTGGCGCAGAAAAACAAATAACGACGGCGCCAGGCGGACCTCTCTGGGGAGCACATTCCATAGATGGGGCGCCACCGCAGAGAAGGCCCTCCTCTGGGTACTTTGCCTCCTGATATCTCTCCCGGAGGGCTCCCAGAGGAGGGCCTCTGCTGCCGATCTCAGGGGGCAGGAGGGCAAATACGGAAGCAGGCGTTCCTTTAGGTATCCAGGTCCCAAGCCGTTTGGTGTTGGAATGCCAGTGCAATGCCAATTCTGGCCTACTTGCATTGGCTGCCTATGTGCTTCCAAGACCAATGCAAGGTGTTGGTTGTAACTATAAAGCCACACATGGCTTGGGATTTCAATCCCTGATGGAATGCCTCTCTCAGCCTCAATCGACCCAGAGCCTCCAATCTGCATCTGGGCCCTCCCTCTGACTGCCAACTCCAAGGGAAGCCTGGAAAGAGGCTCCAAGGCGGAGAACCTTCTCAGTGGTGTCCCCTCCTCAGTTATGGAATGATCTCCCCATGGAGGGGATCATCTTTCTCATCTTTGTGGCATCAGGTTAACACTGTCCTCTGTTCCCAGGCATTCCATGGCCTTTCATGGCTTGCGTTGGGTTACACCAGCTGTTTTATTGGTTGTATTGAAATGGGTTGAGATGTTTAAGCCGTTTATGCATTTTTGTATGTTAGAAGAAGAAGTGGAGGGGGAGGGGGAGAAGGAAGAGGAAGAAGAGGAAGAGGAGGAGGGCAGCAGCAGCTGTCCACATGGCTTCCAGAGCTGTGACTGTGTGACACCTTTAGGATTCCAAAGGTAGTGCACGCTTCTGTTCTGTCAGCTGGTGCCACCATCAGGTTCGACAAGACCCTGCTTAAAGTGATTGTCCAACTCCTCCGTAAGTGGGTCCCATGACCGACTTGCTCATGGTAGGGGGCAGCACCAGACAGCTGGAATGTTTAATTTCCCTCAGTTCCCCAGAAGAAGGCAACATCAGAGAATTGTGGGGAGCAAAACTGAAATCTGGACTCATCTGCTTGGGGTGACTTGGAAGGTCCGCCTTGGGGTGGAAATAAAAGCAGGACTCGGGGAACCCTTTGGCAACTGGCTCAGCTGGGGTGCTGGGAGCATGGCTGCTGTGCCCTCGTTGCTGTTTCTCAGTGCTGGCTCCAGCACACGGAGGGGGGTTGGACAAGACTCAGACTGAGGGCCCCCTTCCTCCGTGACTCTGCCTTCTCCTCTCCACTGCTGCTGTTCCTTCCCCCTTTTCTCTTCCCTCCTACCTCGTGCTTGCTTGATGGGCATTGAGCCAGTTGATTTGGCTTTGGTTTGAATCTATTTTTTTAATGCACTTTTAGCAAAATGTTTTAGAACAGGAAAAATGAGGTATTATTTCTGAAAGCAAAATACCATGTTTTTGACACTTGTGTAATTCCAGTACTCTGATGTACTACAGTGCCACCTAGAGGTTATGCAGGGGGAAAGCAGGAGAGGAAACAGTAATGCATATAGCTCGGTTCTGCAATGAAACCAGAAGTAGATGTGAGAGATTAGCAGCCTTGTGTAGGAAAGCCCTTGATATGCAGCTGCTTCCAGTAATGCAATGTGTGCTCCAGATGCTGCTTTTCTGGCTGCAACTGTAGTGGTGGTGGCTGAATTGCAAACAGAAGATGTGCCAACATCTAGCCATTGCACAGCACTTTGTTATTAATGACTTCTGTCACTGCACCTCTAGCAGCAGCCTTAGACGCAGAAATGGAGCAGGAAGCAGGGTTTCTTTTGGAATGGGGACAAAGGGATTATAAACACTTATCAGCTTTATTACCATTCCCAGCAAAGTTTCCCCTGCTTCTTTTGTGTGTTTCATGTTGCTCTGTAAGGTACAGGAGCCAGGCCAGTAGAAAAGCTGGCCCCTCAAACTGGTTCTTACTGGGTTGTCCAAAAAGGTACAAGTAATCTTCTTCCAGCTCCATACTGGACTGAGTCTGCTAGGAGCAAAAGTGGAGAGAGGGGCCAGTTCAAAAGCATGCCTTCGCTTTAACATCAGAACTTGATTTGTTCTTGATCTGCTCCCATGTCTGCACAGAGGGTTTACCTAGTCTGAACAGTTCCTTTGGGCTAGATTGTTTTGTTTTATTCTGGTGACTCAAAATGGGGTCATAAACCGACAGGTATCCTACCAGGCCAAAAGTATTCATGTAGATTTTATTTGAGGTTTAAAGAAGAGGATCCTGGACCGGCAAATGAGCGAGGCTTCACAGAGAGAAGACGGCAGCCTGCATTACCGATGCACTGCATCACCCAAACTTCTCTAGGGTCTTTAATGGTTTGGTTTCCTGGCAACAGGAATGGGGAAGAACTCACAGACATCCCATTAACCCCAAGGAGAGACTTATTGATAATTCCCAAGGACAACTAAGAGAGAAAACAAGCCACTTTCCTCGTTCTTATTAGATGCGAAATTTCCCCTGTGCTTATCACTTGTCTGAGATAACACTCTGTGTCTGGAGAGTCCTCGGGGCTCAGGGGTGAGCCACTCATGGTGGCCTAGATTTTTTCATCTGCACCTCCCATCAGCCCCGTTCAGTGTCCCCATTGGAGAGAGTTGGGAGTCGTCATCTGAAGCACCTGGAGGTCCAAAAGCTGCCCACCCTGCTTTCGACCCAGTCAAACTCCTGGTCCCTTTAGATCAGTATTGCACATGATGGGACAAACCCCTCAGGATCCAAATGGAACTTCGAGAACCCCATTATTTCCTTCCCAGAAACAGCTTCATTCTAAACCAAATCCAACTCCGAGAAACCCACTACTGCCACCTCCATACCCAAGCATACTCTTCCATCTGCCTATCAACCTGGGAAAACTACACTTCCCATTGCTCACACTCTTGGTGGCTTGGCAGGAACTAGAGAGGGGAAGGAGGAGAGAAATATCTATTTGGCCACTAGCAAGTCAAATACCTGGGTAGAGAAGAAGGTGGTGTAGAGATGATTGCAAAGAAGACTCGAGAAAGAGATGTTGCAATTTCCATTTTCTCAATGAAAATGTTGTCCAGTTGGTGGCTGCTGTGAAGAAAGGCAAATTCCATGCTGGACATAAACAGGGAAAGAACTGAAAAGATGGCGGAGGGGATGTAAGCTGCCTTGAGCCCTTTGTAGGAAAAAGGCAGGATATCAACCGAAAAATAAATAAAATAAAAATAAAAATGGAACCTGCAAGATCTTATGCCTCTCTGTGGTGTGACCACACGTGGATGCGGTCTACTGTACTGATTAGCTCAACTCTGAAAAAAGATTGTAGAGCTGCAAAAGTGCAGAGAAGGGCAAGGATGATGATTGAGAGGTTGAGCATCTCCTGTATGAGAAAAGGCAACAGCAGCTGTGATGGTGTAGCTTAGAAAAGAGGCAAGAAGGGGAGGCATGATGGAAGCGCACACAGATATGCCAGATCTGGGGGACGTGGAGAGGGAGACATTTTTCTCTTTCTCTCAGAATACTAGAACCGAGTGGGGTCATGCCATGAAACTGACTGGTGCGAACCCAGGACAGATAACTGGAAGAACCTACTTTCATACCTTCTTTTAAATCCCACTTCTCTCCTCCTAAAGCAGTTTGCAAGGTCCTCCTCTTGTCCATTTGTCCTCACAACAACCCTGTGAGGTGGCTAGGCTGAGAGTCTGACCGGCCCAAAAACACCCAGTGAACTTCATGGCTGAGTGAGGACTAGAATCCAAAGCTCCAGTTCAAGGATAGGCTAGACATGCGCATGGTGGGCATGTCTTGAGCGGCGCTGGCTGGAGCTGGGGGTCAGACTAGATGGCCCAGGAGGCCCCTTCTGACTCGCTCTGTTTCTATGTTTCTCTCTAGCCCCACTCTAACACTCTTTGCTGAGCCTCACTGGCTTTCCCTCAAGGGATACATTGCAGCCCACCTGGACAGCTCCAGGTTGGGGGAAGTGGTGTTAAAACTCCCAAATGGGGCAGCTTTTTATTCCTAACTCGCTGAACTGAAGAATCTTGGAAGAGAGACCTTTCTGAGCTGCCAGCCCAAGGCGGAAACATGACACTCAGATGGAGTTTTGGAGGGCCACAACCAAACAGAAATACACACTTGTAGTGGAAATGTCTAGGTGTCATTAGTGAGCAAGATACATGGGAATGCAGCTTGTGCCTTAAATTACTGAGCATCTAGGTATGTGTATGGGCCTCCACGCCTACAGGAAAGATCGCCTCCCGCAGTTGTGGTGCATAAATTGTTGTCAAACATAAATTGTGCTTCTTCTGACTTCGCTGACAACCGTTTGGCACTGATCCCTTGATTTGTGACCACACAAGTGGATTCTGGAGCTCAGTGGCCAAGGCAGAAAACCCTGGCTGAAATCTAATTTCTGCCATGACCTAACCGTGAAGTCTAATGTGATGAGCAATTGTAATGAGTAACTAGCAGCTGTGTGAATCTCTCTCTCTTTCTCTCTCTTAGAGCAAGTTGTGGGTGTAAGTTTCCAACCTGGATCAGGACTTTGTGCAGGAAGGAGAATTAGAGCTCCTGTTAGTCCTATGTACACTAAACACTCTAAAATGTGATGATATCATTGTATGATGAATTGCAAACTCACATGGCAAAATGTTAGCAATAGTCTTTTCCATTGTGCATTTCAAATATGATTCATATTGTTTCAATAGCTGGAATTGTTTCAATAGTGTTTTTAAATGAGATTGTTGACCTTTATGCATGAACTGCTTCTTATATTAGATGGTCTTGAAGTGTTAGTCATAACTAAACATGGGATCAATCCAATGGCCTCCAGACAATGTAATGTTTGGTGCTCTTAGGCATAAAAAGAATACTCCAAGCACAAGATGCAAAAGGTAACTTTTGCAAAGTAAATCACAATATAAAACATTCCTGCTTTGCCTCCATTACAACAGAACCCAATCAACACTGAAACGATGCTTGCCATACAAAGAAATTAGAAACACATCATTCCTTGGACCATCTGGGGCCCCAGCAATGTTCCCAGTCCAGAGACAACCTTCCGACCCTGGAGCAGGAAATTGGAGCTCCCACCCCTCACTCTTTCACAGCTGGCATGAGAAGGACCACCCCAGTTCCTCTCTGTGGTCAGGAAAGTGACCTCAGAATGTGGGGGAAAGGGACATTTCAGGGGCTGGATACTGGAGGGGATTGAAAAGCCAGGGCTTGAGCTCTGCTGACGTCTCTCCTCTGAACCTTTTCCAGGCTCCTTCCTCCTCTGAACCTTTTCCAGCTTGTCTGCATCGTTCTTAAACTGGACACAAGACTCCAGATGAGGCCTAACCAGTGCTGAGTAAGGGAGAACTAGTACTTGGTGATGGTCCTGATGGTGATGGTGCTGGTGCTGCTGATGACGAGGGCAATGATGATGAAGCTATTTGTATCTGGCCTGTTCCCAGTGTGGGGACTTGCTGTGGCTCATAACAGCATTGTGTGTATCTCATTCTTTTTGCTGTGTTGATTTGTACAGAACTTGAGCAGAGCAGTGTTTGAAAACTGTGCCCAATCCATTGCTCCGTCAGACCCTTATATCATTCAGATTTCAGGGGGTAGGAAATGGGGCTGCAAAAGAAAGCTGTGTTCTGCACCGCTATGCAGACTCCGGGCTGTGTTCTTTCGTCTCCAACTTTGCACTGCTGCTTTCTGCCAAGTTGCTAACAGGAAGGCCCCATAAAGAGAGGCACAAGCTTTCCCAGCTCCTGTTCTTTCTCTGCTCTCTTTAAGAAGCAACTTTGATTTGGAAATTCAAAGTGACGACCTCCATTTGTGGCTCTGCAAAGCTCTGGGCTATAAACATGGAGACTCCACTTTGCATTCATATTTCATTTCCATCTCAACAAAACAGAAGCTTATTTGGGTCATGGCTGACATTTCCACTGTGAGTTACCCCCCTCCTCCTCCTCAGCTGGGGATGCAGATCCAAGTTGATGTAGTGAAACAGCAGCTTCCGCGCAACATACTGCATGAAGCATCTGCTTCCGTTTCTTTAAATGGCTCCCAGCAATGGTGGCCACACTGCCTCCCCTTGAAAAACGGATGGCCTGCATCTTTCCGCGTGGAGCAGCAAGGACAACTCCTGGGACTCCAAGAGCCATGCTTGAGCTCCACCCAGGCCTCACTCATGCTTGGGAATTCTTGTGACGCCCCAAAAGTGACACCCCAAAAGTGGTGTCACTGCTTGAGTTGACCATGTGTTTCTGGAATGTCCTCTCTCTCTCTCTCACACACACACACACGTACACACACAGACACACTTAACAACATTTAACACGCCATATTCTGCTTTGCCAAAAAACCAGAAGAGTCAGTGCTTGTCCATGTCAACAGTACTTGGCCAGATGGACCAAAGGTGCATCACCCTGAGCTCCTTTGTGCAAGCTCAGTGGCTCTGGAGCAGCGACCCCACTCACAAAAAAGTCAAGCTCACTAGGCAGGCCTCACCTGGAATGCTGTGTCCCATTCTGGGCACCAAGTTTTAAGAAAGATGCAGGTGAATTAGAAGGGTCCAGAGGAGGGCAACAAAAACGATTCAGGGTTTGGAAACACTGCCCTGTGAGGAGAGACTGAGAGAACTGGGCATGTTCAGCCTTGAGAAGAGAAGACTGAGGGGGGACTTGGTCTCCCTCTAGAAGTCCCTCAAGGGCTGTCACAAAAAGGAAGGTCAAGCTCTCTTCTTGCTGATGTCAGAGTGTGGAACACAGAATAATCCATTCAAGTTGCAACAGCCCAGATTCACGCTGGACATCAGGAAAAGCTTCCTCACTGTCAGAGCAACACGGCAGTGGAACCAGCTGCCTGGAGAGGTGGTGGGCTCTCCCACACTGGAGACATTCAAGGTGAAACTGGACAGCCATCCAAGTGGGATGGTGTAATGTGGTGTCCTGCAACAGCAGGAGGGTTGGACTCGATGGCCTTCATGGCCCCTTCCAACTCTACTATTCTATGATTCTGTGAAAAGTCCGCACCGTGTGAGCCTCTCTCAAGAAACCATGCAACCTGGCAACAGTCCCTTCAGCTCTTTTGGCAACCCCTTTCCCTCCCCCAGTCTCCCAAACTCTTGCTGAAATAGGCCGCCATCCCTCTGGCTTGGGCAGGTGGGTATAAATCAGAGACAAGGCAGCCAAATGCCTTTTGGTACAGACTATTAATGATCCCACAATGGCCAGCTGAGTGAGGGAGCCACATGGCAGCCTGAAAGATCAGTGTAACGCCAGCCCACTTTCCCTGCAGTGAGGGAGGTCAGAGAAGTCCATAATGGATGCAAATCAGTCCAGATTTCTACAGATCCAAACGGCAGATTCTGCAACAGACCAGTTTTTTCTCCAAGATGCATGGCTTCCATGCACCAGTTTTTCACTTTTGGGGCATTATATCACACTGCTTAGTTGATGCAGATGAAATGTGAATTAGTTTAACCCTGGAGGAAAAAAATGAGTGGGTGATGGAGCAAAAAATACCCAGCAATGCTCAAAACACAGATGGAATGGATTTAACAGCATGTATACATCCCTGCCTGCTGTATAATGGGTACACACAGGTACCTCCAACTTGACTTGCCAGTGAGATTCCCGGGAGTGCTTGGCTGGCTGCAGAGAGAGACACGCTGACTGCAAGATGAGCCAGAGATGCTTCCGTCTAGTCCTGCAAGGCCATTCTTGCATTCCCAGGCTCCCACCATGACTCAAGAGGACCTATTTGGTGCTTTAGATTTTAGGGAGAAACAGTCCTGTACAAAGGCAGGACCTGGGCATGGAGACTGGGGATACCTAGTTTGCCAGCTGCAGCTGCAGAAAGGATCTAGGGGCATTAGCAGAACATGAGCAAAATGACCCCACAGTAAAATGTGGGGCTAAAAGGGCCGATGTAATTCTTGTGTTGGTGGAAGCAAGCCATCTGACTGTCTTTTATTGTTTAGCTTCCCCGAGTGCTCATTTATTTATTTAATTGTGGAAAGTCGAAATGCAACATTAGAGATAAGCAATGGTGCCACTGTATTCAGCATCGTTCGGGCCTCACTTGGAGTGCTGTTTCCAGTTCTGCACAGTACAGATTATGCGTAACTTTGATGAACTGGAGCAAGTCTAGGGAAGAGCACTAAAGATGGGGCTGGGGCTGACAAGAGCTGGGCAGATTCAGCCTGGAGGAGAGGCGATCCACCGGCAATCTGATGGCCCTCTTCAAATATCAGAGGGACTGTCACATGGGTGGCGAAGCAAAGGTGTTGCCCCGCACACCCCTGGAACACAGCTCTGGGGAGCTTCTCTGAACTGGAATTTGTCTCTTGGGCTGCCACAGGTCCCACCCACCCTGAGCGAGTGTTGCCAGTGTGAAGCCTCTTGCACAAGCATGTGCAACAAGCAGCCTGCCATCTCAAGCACAGCCTCCTAGCTTCCTTGCTTTCCTTCCTTCCTTCCTCCCTCTCCCTTCCTTCCATCTTGGCAGACCTTCTGCCAGCAAGGCTGCTAAGCCTTGGGTGATACACCAAGCCCCTGCTGGAGTCCATGCAGGGCGGGTGGGTTGCTTCCAGCTCAAAGGGTCACACAACTCATGCAAGCTTCTTTATTTGCTTATTTATTTCATACTGTGCAACAACCAAAGCTGTCTGGGCAGCTTCCAACAATTCCTCAAACAAGACCCTATAATGCAATAAAAACATAACATTTTTCCAAGCACAACTTTGAAGATTCAAAAATGGTACAAGGAAAATGGTGCAAGGAAATTAAGGTTACTGTTCGAATGCTGGCAGCTGCCACAGAATGATTTTCTTTCAGTGCCTTAGCAATGTCTGAACCTGGCCCTGCAAGCAGGAACATGCTCACAACTGTTCTGAAAGCTCAACAGCATAAACATTAGCCCAGGTCATAAGGACGAGGCTGTCAGAAAGGCAACATTGATTTACTAGTGGAATAAGGGAGCCCCTCTTAGGGGTGGGCAGTTGTGGGAAGTGGCTGGCTGGCTCCCTCCCTCTTCCTTCCTTCCTTCCTTCCTTCCTTCCTTCCTTCCTTCCTTCCTTCCTTTTTGCCCATCAGAACACCTGAAGATTGCAGCCCTCAGAGGCATTGCAAATAAAGTAGCATCTGCAGTGCTGAGGACCCCCAAACGGTCCAAGTAAACACGTTTGCCACTTAATTTTGACCTGTTTGATGCATCAGCTCAGGAGACCTGAAAGTCAAATTTAGTTTGCAAACAATGTCATGGCCAAGAGAGCTGGACCGGGACTCTGGATATCAGGGTTCTGGTCCCCACTCAGCCATGGAGCTCACTGTGTGACTTCAGGCCAGTCGTTGCCTCTCAGCCTAATCTACCTCACAGGGTTGTTGTGTGGACTGAATGGAGAGGGGGACAGCCCTGCAAGCTGCTCTGGGTTCTTTGCCAAAGGAAGAAAGCGGGGATATGAATGCAATATGATTGATGATGATCAATGTGGCCCTTTTGCTGCTCCAGGGTCCTGCAGGTGTGATCCTTCTCATTAAAACAATTCCAAATGTGGGGTTAAGCAGGGGGAGGTTGCAGTGGGTTGATGGTGGCATAAGGATTAGAAAAGGAGAAGTCATGGCCTACAAGAAGCCAAGATCTGTACCAAGGACACACAGTTTTCCCGTGCTCCGTTACATGAATTGCCACAACTGAACAGGGAAAACTTGGCATGCTTCAGTCTCGGAACCAATATTTATCTACTAATCTTACAAAGCCTTCTGCCCAGGCTTGGCACCCTGGCTCGGCATCACCGGGCATGGGCCAGAGCACTTTGTGGCCCCCCTGGCCCTGCCCCACCTCCTCCTTGCTGTCTCAGGGTTGTTCTGTCGACCTTTCCAGGCAGGTAAGCAAAGCAAGGAGTGCTGGCTTTCACTCACCTTGTTCATTCCTTTGAGACTGTGTTGCAGCTTGGGGGGGGGGGGCAGGGATGGGCCCCACCAGGGTGCCTTGCCCCAGTGCCCCACAAAAGTGGCAGATGGCACTTAGGGCTGCCCCTTTGAAATGACAAGTGTTCCCGCGAATGTTGGCTTCGGCTCTTCTTTTGTCTAGGATTGCTGCAGTAGGATAGGTGGGGAACAATACAAATGGTTCTATAGAGCCCTACATGGCTTGGGACCACAAAAGCGGATCCAGCATCTCTCCTGTCCAAACTCTACCTGGACACTATGGTCAGGTTCAGGGACTGTCGTGCCTGATGCCTCAACAGAGGCAGCACCTCACGAGGAAGAGTCAAATGCCCAAAGAGAGAATCAGGCACCAGAACAGGAGGACTTATACTTGAGGCCCTGTGGCCAAGCAACCCTTCCACAACCTGGCTTGGGAGTAGCTGAACAGGTAGCCGTCCCTCATCCTGACCCTTTCCCCCTTGGGCAAACAGCCACACCTCAGCCTGACCACGAGGGCCCCGAGGGAAAAGACACTACACGTTCTGCCCCTGATGCTGAGTCTCCTGAACAAGATACAGGAGACGCAAGAGGTGGGATAGATTTGTCTCGTGCAACTCTTAGATGTAGCTTATGCAGATTGGAACAAAAGGAGCCTTTGTCCCACCTTATGGGGGAAAGGTGGGGCAGAGAAAGCTAATCCCACATGGGTTCCCTGAGAGATGTCACAATGAAGATAGCAACTAACTTGTAGAGGTCATTGCAGTAGAGCTTATTTGTAGCATCATAAATCTTGTAGAAAAGTAGCAATAAAAGACTTTAGTTTTATTGCCTGCATCAGTGTGGGTCGTTTACAACTGTGAGCTGACACCTCACAACAGGGACCTGCCTCTGATTGCCATGTCCAAGGGAGACCCACTTGGTGGCAACAAGTAGAAGGGCCTTTTCAGCCGTGGCCCCAGTTATGGAATGAGTTCCTCACTGAAACCTACCTGGGGCCAACTTTAGCATCCTTTTGGTACCAGATCAAGACTGTTCTCTATTGATCAATTCATAGAGGCCACTGCCATTTTTATATGTGTTTCAGTTTCAAATTTTGTATGATACCTTTTGTGATGTTTTATGTTGTCTGTATTTTTATATTATGTTTTAAGTGTTATAAACTACCCAGAGAGCTCCAGTTTTTGGGCAGTATAGACATTAAATAAACTTACTAAGTGATAAGTAATATGAAGAATCCTAGACTTCTGGCACTGGGAAAATAGAGGATGGGGACATTCCATGTCCTAACCATAGGAGCGTGCTGGAAAGCGTTCTAGCCAATCACGTCTAGCTATGAGGGATTGAGTTGCCCAAGTGCTAAGTACCACTTCCCAGTAGTTCTAAATTGATGGGCAATGATGATGGCTCAAAACTAGCCTGGCATTATGGGGTGGAGAAAGTGAACGAAGGAGAAGGAAGGGTGTGAATGAGAGAGCCGTCTTCTCTCCATCTAGCAAAGGTCTGAAATTATTTTTAGACAATGACCCCGCAAAGCAAACTATCCTAATAAAGTGGCTGAGGTGAGGGAGTCAAGTTAAAAGGGTCCTATTAAGATCTGAGAGATGGTTCCAGATCAAATTACACCAAGCACGGTCGAAGCTGGAGATTTGACAGCCTAATAATTTGAAAGAAACTCAAAAGAGTAGTCAAGCTTGCACCCCACTGGTTTATATTTTACATCCAATTTCAGAAAGAAAAGCTGCTGCGGGTTTTCCCATATAGAAACCTGATCGCTTAGAAGTGTCCTCAAGGCCAAAAGCAGCTTCAAAATGCTGCTGAGATGACTTCCTGTGCCTTCGCTTTGCATCAGGACACTGGGGAGTTCAGTGCTCCAGCTAAAGCGCCAACTCCATTTCATTTCACTGCCTGGGACTGCATTGTTCACTGTTGCAAGGCGTCAGAGTACTTGTGCGTAAGTGGCAGGGGGTGAAGAACGCTGCGCATTTGCGAGTCCCAAGTTATACCGTGAAGAATGGAAACTGCAGCAAGCAATGAGGAAGTCAGCTAGGGCATAACCCCATGGCCCCCTGGCCTCACCTGGGGTGGGGAGAATTTTTGGAGTCTCACCTCTGAGCCGCCACCTTGGAGCTGGGCTTCCAAGGCTGAGCCCCTGTCTGCCTGCTCTCAGGCAGGAAGAATGGTATCAGCTCTGCTTCCCAGGTCACCCCTGGACCTCAGAGGGGAAGGGGGGGGGATGAGAGTACAGGGATGGCAGGAGACTGAGACTTATGCCAATTCCTAGCAACACCCCAGCCTCCTTTCCTCCCGCTCCCCAGCACTAAAGTTGTTGTTTTTATGTGCTTTCAAGTCATCTACTACTTATGGCAAAACCATGAAAGAAAGTCCCCCAGAATGCCCCACCCATGACAATCCTGCTTAATTTGGATGCCAGGAAGCACTTCCTGACAGTCAGGACCCCGAGGGTGTGGAATGGGCTTCCCTGGGAGGTGGTTGAGGCCCCATCGGTGCGGGTGTTCAAGGATAGGCTGGACATGCACATGGTAGGCATGTTGTGAGCAGAGCCGACTGGAGCCAGGGGTCAGGCAAGATGGCCCTCCCGACTCGCTCAGTTTCTATGTTTCTATATTTGGGTACAAGTCAAGCTAGTCCCAAATGGAGTGCCTACCCCTCGGGATGGTGCCCGGCATTGCCTGGGAGGCACTCAAAACGCAAAAGCCTCAGCTTGAACATTCCGTACCCATCTCAAGCCCACTGCAGGCAGCCTTCTTCAAGTGGGGCCAGTTCAGAATGCCTGTGCTGCTCCCATTGCTCTCGTCCCTTCCCTGACTGTTCCCAAAGTTTCCCTGGTGGGAAAAAAATGGGAAGGGCTCACAGGGTGGGGCAATAGGTACATTTCATAGGAGAAGTTTTACCTGTAGATGAGACATGGAGAAAAGGATAAGCCCAGCTTTGCATGTCGTGTCCAGCCAAAGAGGGGTCTGGCAAGGGATGCTCAGGCCCAGGAGGCATGAAAAGGCTTGGTGGAGAACATGCCCCTTTGGGAAGATGTGCTCAGCCCCTTGGGCTCTGTCCAGAGCTCTGAAAAAATGAGCCTTTATCTGGGGGTCCTGGCACTGGCTGAACCTTTCCTTTCCTTGAAGAGAAGTTTGGGGAGAGATGGAGGGAGGGAGGAGAGACTGTGAAGCAGGGGTGCTGGCCCTTAAGCCCATGGGCTACATGCAGTCCGGTTGGCCTCAGAGATTCCACATGGGGTCATGCACCTCTTTCCAGATGGCAAATTGTCCAGTTGTTTCCTTGTTTTTGTGTTGCTATATTTTTTGGTGGGGGGTGGGCATTCTAAAAACGGTATGCCTGTCTTACTGGCAGCAAATCTTCACATTAAGACATGCTGGTATTTTTAATATTTTGGCCTCTCTTTTTTGCCTTCAGCCCTGCCTGCCTGTTGCTGGAATGTATCGTGCGAGAGCATCAGCAAAATGAATTTTGGCCCTTGGGCCACATGAGTGCAAGACCCCCAGCTGCAAAGTAGGGCAGCCTTCTGCACATCTGCTCCCCCATGTTCCAAAATGTTTGGGCGAAGAAGAAAAATGCAGGAAGGTGCTCCAGCCCTGAATTTCCCTGAGAAGCTCTTCTCTTTGGAAAGAAGGCCTCTGGCTATGCTGACGGTTGCAGATTATGCGTAGCCCTCAACATGCACTCATTATATTATTTGCAAGACTTCAGGGGGAACCAGCATGGTGTCTGGATGCTTTGCAAGGCATTTTCCTCTGGGTCAAATTTAGCGGCTGGGGGCTGTGGGAGGCACGGGTCGGGGGAGAAATGTGACTTGCTGCTCGGTTCCTGTGTGCCTGCTATTTTGATCCCAGGAATCCACTGGCAATTTTGCATTAAATCAGGGGAGGCTGGCGACTCCTAGGTCAGTGGGCATTGCAGCTTTATAAGAGCTTTCCACAGCACCCCATTTGGGGATGTCGTTCAGCACCATGGAGAGCTCCTATACCTCTGGAAAGAAAAGCTCCACCGGGTGAGGAACCCCACGGATGTGGGAACCACCAGCCTCTTCTGAATTCGAACTAGGTCTGGCCTCAAACCAAATAAAACACCCACAGATGTTTAAAAGTGCAGATCAGATAGAATCACTCCTCCGTTTCTTAACACTATGGAAAACCAGTCACTGTGTTATTTGTGTTCTACTCAATGCATTATTTCTGCGTGGTTTTAAAATCAATGTTCTTCTCTTTAAAGCTTTATCTCAGGAGTGGAGACCACCAGCCCTGCAGATTCTACTGGACTTCAATACCATCACCCCTAGCCAGCATGACCAATGGTGCAGAATGATGGGAATCTGGGGATGGGCACATTTTCCACAACCCGGGTTTATGGAAGCCACTGAAGAGAAAAGTTTTCAGAGGTAAGAAAGAAGAAAGTAGCAGCAACCTATTCTAGAAGGGCCGAGCCACTCATGGATTGGTCCACCAACCTGCTCCCAAGGGTGGATTCTGAGAGTATGGGGTTTTCAAAGTATGAGCAAGCTGATATGGGTGAAGGCAGTCCTCTCAGTCACTGGTCTTTAAAGGACACAAACAGCTCTTTCAACTGGGCTTGAGGATACCTTGGGCAACAACCACAGTGTAGGCACTCCTTGACTGTTGCTTTGCCCCCATCAATACTCGGCGGCCACAGTTGGCATGCAATGAAGTTTCCAGACCACCTGCAAAGGCAGCTCCACATTAAGCTCCTGGCAGCAGCCCAGCCTGGATGTCACCCGTGGACAGAGGACCAAGGCAAGGCCCATCTGGTCTAGCAAGGCTAATGGCACTTCTTTGGCCTGAGTTTTGTAGGACGTGAATCTACAGACTTGGAAGCCTGGCAGGAGTGCCAGATCTAATTTATCCAGCTAAGCTTTTGTGGGTAGCGGAGCTTTCATTTTCAGTGCAGCAAACTATGAGAAGTGGGTGCATTGGTATCTGTACGCTGGGTTTTGTTCTCTCCCAGTGTGGTGTGTCACACGCACTGTCCTTTATCACTCTGCCCTGATCTTACTGGTCTTGCAACTTCTTCGTCTCCGGATCTCTGCCTGCCCTGTTCCTCTTGTTGTCCATGGCAGACTGCTTTGAAAGAAGGGCTGTGCAGACATGTGTGTTGCTTGCTATGTCACATCCCCTCTGGCTGCCAGTGGCGCAGTTCCTCTGAAGTTACTGAGAACGTAAGCAGCCCAAGGGCCGGCAAGCTAAACGCTTGTGGAATCAATGTGAGTTCACGGCCAACTCACTGCAGATTAAACTCCTTTGGTTCACAGAGATGGGATTTTCAGTTGAATGGCCCAGTTAAACTGTCATTACGTTCTCAATTATAGCCAGCAACCAAGTTCTAAAGATGGGGTTGGATTTTTTGGTTATGCCTCAAAGGAAGACGCAGCATATTTTTAGCAATAGGTTATAAAAGGAGAAGGAGAACAAGAGGAATTGGTTGACAGCCCTGAGTCTGCCAGCTACAAAGACAAAGGAACAGTGGCAAAACTTGACAGGTGAATATTTGGGGGGGTTTCGTACTTTAACAAATATGTTTTTCCCTTGCATTAGGAAATTCAGCTCTTACTAATGATTGCTCTTTTCTCGTTTAAAAAGTTAGCAGTCATTCCCATTACTGTCCTTAATTTAAAATGTGTCAACATGCTGGAAACCACTGGGGGTTTTGCAATTTATTTTTAATGTATAAATTGTCGTCAAGAATTAAGTGTACCATGATATTCACTCTGCCATCATGGGAAATATCGAACTAAATAATATATTACAGCCAATCCTCAAGGAAGCATTAATTCTGCTCATAACATTTGTTTTTGTTTTCATTTTTTCATATGCCTGTGTATGACATTAGTGATAAAACCCCCTATGTGTTTATATATATGTGTGTGTATATGGGAAACATAATACATTAAGGAAAATAAAATGAAATTATATTTCATCGCAAGTGACAACCTGAATAAAAAATGGGAGAAAGAACTCTTGGCTTTTGAAGATATTGAAGTATATCAACAACAAGCAGGGTGAATCTATAGCTGTTCCAAAGATTTTACTGCCTCAGCAACACTGGAATTCAACACCTCATACTCTGGGACTTGCAAATCAGAGTCCTTCTCATTGCAGGCTCCATCACCAAGCACGCATGCACGCACGCACGCAAGCAAACACTCCTGGGGGCTCCAAAGGTTTTTTTTTTAAATCCCCTATACATGCACAGAAAACACAGATCTGGAAAGATTGCCACCTTGAGCATAATGGGTGTGCGTATTCCTGCTCCAGCTCACCACATGTACAGGTCTTTACAATGTCTGAATATAAAAAACTGCCAATATCATAACCCCCATAAATAGGATGCAACTACTTTTAGGGTACTGAGAACAATTTTGGCCCACACATCTAAAGGGGGATATTGCAGAGCTGGAAAAAGAGCAGAAAGGGGCAACAAAACTGACCAGGGGCTGGAGCGACTCCTTTGTGATGAAAGGTTGCAACAATAGGTTTGTTTAGTTTAGAAAAAGGGTGAGTAAAAAGGAGACATGATAGAGGAGTCTGGTGAATGGTCTTCCCAGTGAGGAGAAAATGGCTAAGGGAACATGTTCTTCTTTGTGCACAATACTGGAATCCAGGGTCACCCTATGATTGGTGGGAGATCAGGACAGACGAAGGGGTGCCCTTCTTCACAGCGCACAGTGAAATGAGGGAATTCACTTCCATAAGATGCCGTGATGGACACCCACGGCTTTGAAAGAGGATCAGAGGACTGAAAGGGGGATAGGGCTGCAACCAGCTGTGGGTTCTGAAGTCAATATGCTACCTGCAGTATCAGGGGCAGTATGCAGGGGTGCACCCACACCCCATTTGTGGGTTCCCTGTGGGCAGATAGTTGGCCACTGTGTGAAGAGACTGCTACACTAGATGACCCTTGGCCCGTAGGGTTCTTCTTAGGACCCACCAAGTCCCAGGCACAGCCAGTTCTGTCCTGCAAGCAATCGCCTCCTTGACAGTCTTCCTGCTTGTGCAGCCGAGACACACAGCCCAAATTGCGGCTGGCACAGCTCTCTCACGGCGGCCGTACATGCTTATGTTCCACTTGGTGGATTGCTAGTTGATCAGGCAGGGACCTACCTAGCATGTGCCGCAAATGCCTGTTCTTTTCAAACAGATGGCTGTGCAGCTCTTGCTTTCAGAGCCAGGGCCAGGTTTAAAGCCTGGGGGGAACCATCTGAGCTTCTGCTAACTCGACTGGCTCAAGCCTCCAGGCCAGGAAACCTGGGAACAGGCTGGGGAAATACTGGGAGATGCAGCAAGCAGGAGAGGTAGAGCGCATGGGTTGCGTGCAGAAAGAATTCAGGCTGAATCCCTGGCAACTGCAGTCCAGGTAGGACAGACAAATGAAGGGCTAGATCTCCTGCCACATCTCCAAAGAGGTGTCTGCCAGGCCCCTTCCTTCCTGGCTGTTACTTTGTTCCTAATTTTATCTTTCATGTAGATCCAGGGCAAGCAACTTTTCTCTTAGTTTCAGCAGCTCCCCTTCTGGGAAATGAATGTTTGTGTTGGCCAATTCACACGACAGCCATTTTATGAATGGAAAACCCCTCTGCTCCGTGGCAACCATTTTGTGTAAACACCCACAACCCTTTCTCAAAACTCCAAGCCTGCCTCCCAAAAGGGTAGGGGACCTCTGTTGATGAAAATACTGATCTGGATACAGCAGTGGAGTAAAAGAAACATCTTGTGTTCATTCAGAGGCAAAGAAGACACGGAGATGATCCTCACCTGCCTATGTCCTTCAAAACAAATGATGGCACTCTGCTTCCAAGGACATCGCCTTCCTTCTGAAACCTTTCAGCGGCCAGATCTTCAAAGAGGTTTGCGTGTCACTTCTAGAGAGCCGCTCAAAATACGATCTCCTGTGTATATTTATTTGGACGTAAGCCCCACTGGGCTTGCTTGCGTTTACTCTCCAGCAAGGATACACTCAATTCTGTGCATTGCCCAACCTTCATAAAAATCCCGGGATGGAGAACGATGTTAATCATACCCCTTAAAATTGATAACAGTCAGCAGAGAAAAGCAAAGACGCCAGAGATGCTCAATCATATTTATTGTCTGCCTAGTGTTGAAACAACACACCTCCTGGGGGAGGACATTCTAGAATTGGGGTGCCACCATGCAGAAAGCCATCTGGGGGGCTGGCAATGAGATGGGCCAGGAACTTCCTTCCATATGTTAAGGACTGCAGTCCAAATATCAGGAATATAAATTCTCCAAACATCAATAGCCTTCCAGGCCTTGGGAGAACAGATCTGTCCAGCAGCCTGAAAGATGAGGCTGGGTGGGAAAAGACCCCAAGCAAGCGTATCTGGGGCAGATACTCCACAGTTGAGGTACTCTCAGTAATGGCTCTGCCTTCTGTGGCCAGAGATTTAAAGGTGGGTGCACTCAGCATAGGTTGGGGCCAAGCTCAAAGGACCGGTAGGTACCTAGAGGACATTATGACACCTCAGATATCTTGGTCTCAGGGTTCTGCAAGTCAAGAAAGACCATCTTCAAAAGAATGCACTGAGAAACACACTGGGAGCCTAAGTTCCGCCCAGCCAGTTAACAGCCGTTAACACCCTGGTGGTCATACTTTGAACCAGCTTTAGCTTTTGAATGAAGAAAGTGAGGAGTAGGTTCTCCTACATGCATGCACGTGAGTGTGCGCGTGTGTGTGCACGCACACACACACAGAGTCTGCTGAGAATTCATTCTCAAGTCATGGAAAGAAAGGGGGAAGGGGGAAGCCATAAATGAAATATCTTTGTTGGATAATCCTCGCCTGAGAATTCAAAATCGCCTGCAGCTACATTTGCAGTGGATTCTAAATCATTTATCATCCATTAATCGGGATGTACCGAGATCTTTATTCATACCAGTGCTGGAGCACATTATTTTGGAGGATAAAAATGTGCCTGATTCCCCATTCCGACAGTTTCTTAACAAGCAGGTGCAAGCCGTCGCTACAGTGGGCAAAGTTGCTATTCCTTGCCAAGCTATTGGCTCCTTCCAGGTGAAGACGCTCTGGATTCTGGGGCAAGTGGTCACTCTTGGGTTCAGCGAGATGGTAGAACCAATTCTACTGTGCAACTACAAGTCCAGGGTTCAAAGGCTGATGGGAAGACAGGAAGGAGAGGCCAGCCACAAGGAGGGGGGATTAAGATTGGTTACAAGATGAGGGTCTCCCCATGGTTACATGTCTCCCCTCTGAACGACCAGCTGCCAGGGGAAGCCAAACCCAGTTTCTTTCCCAGTCTCTCCCAGGCTGCTAAATGGTCCCAGCAGGATTAGCTTTCTAGTCAGCCACCGTGAGAGCTAAGAGATCATTGCAGTCTGGGGGCAGAATCTCAGTTCTGGGGCTCAAATCTGCCCCCTAGAGGTTCCTCTGGAATTCTCTGGAGTTCAACCAGCCCTTCCATTTTTCCCTCAGCCCAATGCTTTGGTGACTCCCCAGCTTTTGCATGGCCCCCACCCACCATTCTAGAAGGTTAAAATGCTTCCCCAGTGGCTTAGTTACTGGCTGTAAGAGATCTAACTGGAAATATACTGGTCTCTGAGGGATTTGGCCCCACCCCTTTTTCCTTCAGCCCCGCCCACCTTTGGAATTTAGCCCTTAAGAGCTGAACCCCTGATCTAGTCTGAACCCGGCACTTGTGTCTGGACATCAGGGGGAGGGGGAATTGGGGACACTCAAGAGATTTCTTCCTCCAAGCACAGCATTGAGGATATATTGAAGTATTTACTGCCCTCTTATTTCAATGCCTCTTCTGAGAGATGGTGCACTCATGGGAAATATGGATTCCCCTGCTAAGCTGGGTTGGTGGATGCAGACATGAGAGCCAGTGTGGTGTAGTGGTGAAGAGCCCAGGACTGGGACTCAGGCGACCTGGGTTCTAGTCCCCGCTCAGCCATGGAGCCAACTGGGTGACTTTGGGCCGTGCTGTCAGCCCAACCTACCTCACAGGGCTGTTGTTATGGGGATAAGATTGAGAGCAGTAGGGAAATCGCAGAAACTGCCTTGGAAGGAAAAAAGGTTGGAGATGAATATATTAATACATTTAAAAAGGATCTGCTGAGTTGAGTTGGCAGAAGCAGACTTCCTTACCCTCTGTTCTCCACAGCAGTTCCTCCAGCACCCCAGAAGTGCTACCCAGAGGCTCCGGGGAACTTGCTGAGTAGGATGAGTCATGGTGTGGGGTCGGGGAACCTCACATCCACACAAGAGTGCTTTTGAATCGATGGGAGATTGCGAATCCAACCCCAGACTTTCCTGCATGCCCTGCCAGTGCACACGTGCTGGGGAGTAACGTGTGAATGCTGCAAACATGTGGCTGGAACCAAGGACATGGGTCCCCCCCCCCCCAGGTAAGGAATCCCTTACCTGGCTGGGAAGGAGGCTGGTGAGCAACCCACTCGATGAACCCCAGTTCTTCCTTCACAGGCAGCTGCGAAGGTGAGACAAGCATTGGAGGCCATCAGGAGACATGAAGGGGACCGGGCAGGAGAGCATGCCCTATTTTCATTCATTATCATCACATTACATTTCCATCCCACCCTTTTTCCTCTTGCAAATGTCCCAGGGCGGCTTACCTGTGAGGTAGGTGAGGCTGAGAGTCTGAGGCTGGCCTAGTGTCACCCCATGAGTGACATGGCTGACTGGGGACTCAAACCCAGAACTCCCAGGTCCCAGTCCAGCACTCGAACCATGATTCCACCCTGGCAGCTAGGAGCATCTGCCTCACGTGTCAATCTCTCTGGGTCAATAAAAAGCCCGTGCATAGGAATAAATGCATTTTCTTTTTCTTGACCGTCATATTGGCCAAAGATCCTCTCCAATGATACATGATTGTCCTTGCTGCATTTCCTTCTAAGTCAACCGACATTTGATGGATGAGGCTGCGATGCCACATCGATCCATCAGGACATGCCTATTTTTAAACACATTCTATCAAAATGGATGAGCAAAGCGTTCAAGATCACCTGAGACATCCCTCCCTTGGCGTTGCCAAGCACCTGTCTGGTGCAGCGCCTGGACCTCTTGGTTTTGCCAGATCCTTTCCTTCAGGGGCAGGGAAAGGCCAGCCACAGGCCTGGCTAAGTCGGTTGTTCTCATGGCTTTGATTGCAGAACTGCTTTCAGTCTTTCAGCTTTATATTGAACCTGCCTTATGGGTCAGGAAAGAGAAGAAAAATGGCCTACACGTGTCACATAAAATGCAGCTCATATTCTCTGCTTCCCAGACACATACCTTTCTAAGCAACGTCAAACTGCCTTGCACTGCTTCCAAAAAGTCTCTTAGGTCTTAGGGCCCCCGGGGGGGGGGGGTTCCCAATGGTCCACTCCTACCACTGGCTTTCCATTTGCTATCCCCACCGGTCTGGCACCCCACCTCTTCTCCCCTGCTCCCTTCCCCATGGGAAGTGGCATCCCTGCCCACCTACCTGTCTGCCAGCCCTGCCTCCCTCTGTTCATTCTTTTAGGAAAAGAAGCTGAACCCATGCCAGGCACCTTCCTGTCTCATTATGTCCTCCAGGCAGAAACATGAGCACAAAAGAACTCAGGAGAAATGAACATGCCTGGCACAACAGCCGCTTGGCTTCACAGCACACCTGAACCTTTTGGCCTGGTAAGGAGGTAGCTGAAAGAGAGAACACGGCAGCAAAAGCAAAGAGAAAAGGAGGTGGCAGGACGGACAGGAGTGTAGGCAGAGGACCAGCAAGTGGTGGGGTGGGGAGAAAGCGCAGCGAGAGAGGAGAAGAGAGGGAAAGGGAGAAGTAGAATGCAAGCAGGGGGGAGCACCCAGGGTTCCCCACTCCAAGGCTGCAGACTCCCCTACCTCCTAGCAGTGCCACTGGGACTCAGGCAGGCCTCCTTGGAGGATGTCTGTCCATGGCTGCTGGTCACAGGACTGGCACTACCATGCGTCAGAGTGAGGTGGCTGCTTCAGGCGGTAAAAGCTGAGAGGCGGCAGCACAAGAGCGTGTGCGTGTGGCCCTTTACCCAAACCCCAACCCCAACTATTCAGTGTTGAGGGAAGATGTTGAGTCTTCTTCGTGGGCATGGAGTGGGAGACAGCAGCGTCTTGTTCTTTGCTTCAGGCAGGAAATGTCTCGTCATTATAGGTTTAGGAAACCTTCAGGAACTTGAAAGAATATGTAGGAAGAGGCCTGGTGGAGTCACACCAAAGATCTGTCCAGTCCAGCACGCTTCTTCCCACAAGAACTAACCAGGTGCCCGTCCAAATCCACTAGCAATCTTGGCAGGGACATCGCCCCTTTCTCTTGCTTTTCCTCAGCAGCTGTTCTTCAGGGATGCTCACAGCACATTCAGATGTTCCACTTGGCCATCATGGCGAAGAGCTGCTGACAGGGCTGTCCTCCACGCACCTGTCTAATCCACTTTGGGAGTGGACTGCAGTCTCACCCACACAGGAGGAACTCCCTCAGGGTGGAATGTGGGGAGGCTGCAGTGTAACAAACCCACTGGCCACCTCCGTGCCCCATGGCTATGCATGTGATTGGTTCCCCGAGTCGCCTGATGAGGAGCTGACTCAGCTGCCTGGCACAGCTTATGCCGTGGTCTGAGGAGCATCTCTTGTTTGCACTGTCCAGCCTGGAGTCCTTCTTGGCCGACGTGCTGCTTTGGGGTGCAAAGGAGCTCAACCACCCTGGTGCTCTACTGGTCCCCATTCATCAGTCCGTTCTGCTGGCAGCTGCACACATCTGCCAGCCTTCGCCCACCACGCTCATTAGAACTCTCTGCTACGACTCAAGGGGTGCCTGAAAATAACCTCAAGCAATGTCGACATGGCTTTAAAAAGGAAAGGCAGAGAATCTGTGCACAGCAAAAAATTCCACACAGTGGTGCCAGGCTCCCAGATCAACAGCCTAGGAGACTGGAAACCTCTCTTTATTGGTTGTACAAATCTTGCCCAAACAACAAATGCAGGTTCTCAGTGAATCGGCTCAGGCTCTTCCTGCCAGAAAACATCTCCAGGGTTCTGGCTGGCAACAGAGGCATTTTTCATGAGTGTGAAGTTTTCCAGAATGACGTGACACAACCAAGAAACAGGATGCAGCGATGCTGTCCTGCAGTTATCTTCACACCTGCTGCCCTGAAGGAAAACTTCCCACATAGGCGAGTCTGCTGAGGATTCCTCATGTTCCGTCTGTGGTTCCTTGTTCTTTTAGAACATCCCTTCGGAGGATGGGTTTGCCACAGGAATGCTGGACTTCTTTCAGCCCAAGGCAACCTCTCTTGCAGAGAAAATATTGCCACCCACATTCCGGGGGTGGCCTGGGTCAATACCAAAGGCAGCGAGTTAGAAATAGCAATTCAGATAGATAATATCAGCAACGGTTGCTTATTCACTACCAGGTCAGGCTGAACGTTTTGATACTGGTGTATAAAGCCATAGACAACTTGGAAGAGGGTGCCTGAGAGAGAGCCTTCTCCTTTATCAACCTGCCTTGAGCCTGAGGTCATTGGAGGGTATGCATCTGGTGGTTCCACATGGACCTGTAGCCTGATTGGAGTCTATCCAGAGAAGATCCTTCAACACGTTCTTCCCATGGTGAGGAACACTCTGCCTCTGGAGACCAGGCAGGCACTGACCTTGCGTTATTCCTGGTGCCTCCAGAAAACATCTTTATTTCAGGAAACCTTCTTTGCCTGTGATCAGCCACAGTTTTGATTGGTATTCTGTTTTAAATGTGCATTTTATTCTTTTTATCATTTTATTGGTCACTGCTCACAAATCTACATACAGTACCTGTGGAACAGCATATAAGGGTTGTAAATCAATAGATCAACAAATATTGCTCTGTTTTAGCTTGACACTCTGACTCCCAATAAGATGCTTTTAGAGCAACCCTGGACCACATGGGAAGAATCTGTGCCACATGGGCTTAGCTGTGGCTCCACAAAACCACCCCCAAAGCCCATTTGCTCATGGATCCATGAGAAGCTGGGTTTGGTGTGTCCTGGAATTTGGTGGCAACCTTCGGTATCTTCTGCCTTTTGTGTAATGCAGAGAAACAGCTTTCCCATTTGTCAATCATTTTGTGGCCTGATTCTAGGAGACCTGGATGAGCTCAACAATTCTGTATGAAGTATAATTGGCAGGTCCCCCTGGGTTTCCTGCAGCTCAGCCCCATCTACTTTCGATGTTCCTTCATTAGTTCTCTTATGCTGTCTCATCTCCAATAATGCTTCTTCTTTTCCCATTCCGGATAATAAAGCTGTTTTAAGGAAATTTAAATTCTTCCAAAGAACATTTTGTTTGTTTCTTTGTTGCTTTGTTTTTAAAGAGAAGAGAAGAGAAGAGAAGAGAAGAGAAGAGAAGAGAAGAGAAGAGAAGAGAAGAGAAGAGTAAAAAAAAGTAAAGGGAGAAGAAAAAAACCAGGGAGAGCATTTGAAGATGGGAGAGACAACTGGCATTCCAGATATCAGTTTTGTTGCAAAGGCTGCCAAATATCGATAGGTCTGGTTCTTGCAGCCTTGCATGGGGTAAAGAATTGTGTTTACTTAACAAAACTTACTGGGAGACCTTATTAGTGAAATAATCCAGCAAAAAGTAAAAACAAACAAGACATAATGTGCCGGGCAATTTAACTTTAAACAAACCAACAGATTCACTTATGTTCATTCTGTGCTGTCATCTATAAAGCGTCAAGCATCTAGCAGGAAATAAATTAGGCAAAAAGAGAGAACATGTCAAATCAGAGTGCTCTTTTACTAACTTATGACTTATTTATAATAGGGATAGCAAGCACACTATTGCTGTGAATTGATTGTAAACGTTTGCATCCTGCAAGGTTCATCTTTCCTTCTTGTCAAGCTATTCAATTTAGGGGTATCGTTTAATTTTCATGCAGGTAGGACACCTATTGGGATGGGGGAAAGGTTCTTATCAATCATGAAAGATCCATTTTGAACATTAAATGCCAAAACTAAAAGGGGGCTGCTTATTGTACAGGTTGAAGTATTTCACCAAATGGGTTTCCCAATGTAGATTCATCCCTCAAAGTACCCTGGGTCTCCCTGGGGACACAAGATATAGCATAAATGTTTTAATTAGTTATATAGTAAGCTATTCTTTATGCACAAGAAGTGTTTGCTTGCTTTTGGTGTAGGAGCTTCCAGACGTGTGATCCTGCGCATACCTCCAGTCTAAGGAGGTTCAGTCCAAGGACAATTTTACCGTGTGATTTTGTTAAATGTTCAAACTGACCTTTAGATTTGTAAAGGACTCTTTTCATTTCCAAGAGTATTTCTTAATCTATGGCAAATACAGCAGATGCAATGCATAATTTGTATCTGCGTGTAAAATTAATATTTGGAATTTGGTGAGTGCTCATATACGCATATGAATGATCCAAAAGTTATTCTTTGAATGATCAAAAACTAAAAGCAGGGAGATAACAGGTGAAAATTTGATTCACTCACCTGTGTACAAAAAGCGGAAAAATATGTCCATTTATCAAGCATTTATCAGATTCATCTGCAATTATTAGTACATTAACATGTGCATATTGACAATCATGTACTGACAACTCTCATATATAAAAGTTTTAGCACTATCTCTGAATAATAGCATAAATAAGATTTTCACACATTTTTAGACTTTCACTGTAATCAATATGTACTTTCTGATTGGGGTCAGTTCCTGACATATTGTACTTGGAGAAAACAGAACAATTCAGAAGCAAAGAGTTGACTCAGATAGCATCTCAAGAGCATCTTTTTCTGGGCAGAAATGGGCAGAAGGTAGATCAAATGAACTGCATGGTCTTTGCAAAACAATATTCCAAACTAAAGTTCAGAGGTTGCTTCACCTACGTCAAACTTCATAGATGCACCAGAAAAGAACCTTCCCATTGTGGGGCCTTGTCTTGAAACACAATAATGAGTTTTTCTGAACAATATTGGAGTGAAGATTCTTATATAACGTATATCTCAGGGAATCTGGGTATACACAGGTAATGAATGTAATATAATTTTAATGAGAATTTCATTTTATGGCTCAGGATACATGGGCATAACTTCCCATAATGTAATTACCTTTGATTAATCAGTGAGAATTATTAACTTCAGACAAAAGCTTGGTTTTCACCCCCCACACACACATACACTACTTTGAATATGTAACAGGAAGGAAGGAAGGAAGGAAGGAAGGAAGGAAGGAAGGAAGGAAGGAAGGAAGGAAGAAAAATAAATTGTTCTTATTAGTTTGAAGATGGTGGATGACACAGGCAGAACGGAAAGATATCATGAAAGCTGACTGATATACAGTATTTGTCTGGAGACTGATTTTAACTAAGAGACCCGCCTGGGCAGTGCAGCTTCTTACAGTTTGCCAGTCTACTGATGTTGCAAGCAATTCTGATTGCTTCCACCAACCTGGGGCTTGTCCCGGACTACAAGTACATAGTTCGTCATGGACTACAAGTACAATCCTAAGCACAAATTTGGGAAGTTAATCCTATTGGATTCGGTGGGGATTACTCGGGAATAAATACATTTAGGATTATACTGTGCTCCCCTTTTCAGTGTTTTCAGCAGCAACACTGGGAGTTGTCATATGCTCAGTCAGAACTTGGGGACTTCCTATTCCATAGCCTAACCTACCTCACAGGGTTGTCATGAGGATAAAATGGGGCAGGGAGGGGAGGGGGAAAGCCATGGAAGAAGGAAGAGGTAAAAGTGCAAGCTACACAGTTAAAAGATGTGCTGTTTGTGACACTGCAAGAGAGAGGGGGAGCAGGGACTCAGGAGAGTGTGTGCCACCCCGGGACTTCTTGTTGAGGGTGGTCAGGGCTGCGGCTGCTTGAGGAGCTGCTCAATGGAGCCAGCTGCTCAGCTTTCACTCAGTCAAGCTCCTGAAGATTCCTTCTCCTCCTTGACCAGGAATGATCAGTTCCTTCACTCCATCACATCCTGGTCCCATCTGGATGACTGGCACCAGTTGCCAGCTTTCTTTCATGGTGGGATCCAGCACTAAAGCCTCACCTTTGTGCAGCCTGGAGCTGCTTGACTCTCAAGCCCGTCTGTTGGTGTGGCCTATAGCAGGTTGCCTCTCCTGTTCGGCTGTTGTGAAAAAGACAAGCACCACGTTAGGCATAATTAGAAAAGGGACTGCAATAAAACTGCTGGGACTGTACTGTCTCCATACAAATCTTGCTGTGACTGCACTTAGAGGATCGTATGCCGTTCTGGTTGTCTCACGTAAAAAGAGTATTGTAAAGTTGGGAAAAGTGCAGAAAAGGGAAACTAAAATGATCAAGGGTTGGAGCCGTTCCCCCATGAAGAAAGTTTATGACAGCTTTCTTCTCCTCTGCAAAATATTTTGCTGTGAAATAAAAATAAAACCCTGCAGCGGGTCACATTACGGTGGATCTTGAACTACATCGTCACTTGAAGAAGCAGTGTGCCCTGATGGCTGGAAGTCAGGCCATGCGCTGAAGTTTGCTCGCCATGCCTTGGAGAAAAAGTCTAATATGTCCACGTTGGTCAAGCACATGTGTCCTTAAACAGGTTTGTGTGCACGTGTGAACAGGGACACAGAACAATAACCACAGTAGCAATACTCAGTCCCCTTTCCAGTAGCCTGAATGCCACCGCTTCTCGCATCAGGAACCAGATGGATTGTGGGAAGGAAAACTGTCCAAACCACCAGCTTGACTGTCACAAGCATCTCCACTCCTGGGAAAAGTAGGCAATGACCTCTTGGCCATCCTCACGCATTGTAGAGGTGAGTTCCATCAGTGAGTTGTGGGATCATGTGCGATGGGGAGGCCTTTTCCAGACATCTGGTGCCAGTGAGCTCCATGAGATTTTGGGCCAACGTGAAGGGCATGCATGGCCAGGCACCCCCCAAAGGCTCCAAGCCCAGCAGGGCTTCCTGACAGGAGCCCCCGGAGTCAGTCCTCCTTTGTACCACTGCCGCCTGCTTCATCACCTCTGTGGCTCCAGCCCTGACAATGGTGCTAGTGAGGAGGAGGAGTCGGAGTTGCCAGCTTGCTTGCTCAGCCTGTCACCCACGTGAGCGGTGAGAACAAGGAAGAGGAAAGCATCTGGTGGTGATGGAGTGGAACAGGTAGACCCACTGAAGAGCAGGCCCATTGTCCAGGTCTTGCCCAGGGTCCTCCAGAATCCTAGATTAGATGGCCCTCAAAAAAGCAGGACAAGACAAACCCTCTGTATCTCCAGGGCATAATAGGCGTGATTTCATTAATCTCTGTTTAGTCACTTCATCATTTTCTCTCACTCCTCCAGGCTGAAGAGCAGTGAAGAGCGATGTGTGACGAATCCATTCCGGGGCTGGGAGTCAGCTGGATTTCCTGGGTTTGGCTCCTTGAACTCTGGCCCACTTTCTTGGGTCCTTGAGTCTGACTTCCGGGAGAGCACGCCAAGGGTTGTGTGCACCACCCCACCCGGAACGGTGCAAGCGGCGTCCCTCTTCTGTACACACGCTGTTGAACGTGATGAGGAAGAAGGTTTGCTCGTTGCACTAGTGGGGATCTGCGAATGCTCTCAGTCTTCCTCTCAGCTTTGCTTACATCCCAAGACAGGACTGAGCACTCGAGGGAGTCTGCAAATGGAAGAAACTGGATTCCAGGCAAGATTGGTGTGACCCACTCCAAACATTTATCCTTTCCTGATAAGGGGAATACTTAGTTGTCTTTTTCCAGGTACTAGTGGCCTTTTGGTCATGCCAAGGGAGACTCCAATGACCCTGAACGGAAGAATGCAGTGAACTACGGAACTGTTCCATGCATTCAAGTCTCCCTCCTACAGCAGGATTCTGCATGCCTCAAGCAGGAGCTCTGTCTGCAGAAATATGCAGTTTTTTGCACACGGATGCTGAAGCTTTTCTTATTCTAAGGTCATCCGTGTTAACCATCAGAGAACCATTTGTTCCAGGGAGCACAGAATTTCGGCCCAGCAAGATATCATTTCTTGTTTCCACAATTATGCAGCCTTTTTAATGGAAATGTCATCGTTGCCTTAATCATTAGTACAGTACCAGAACAAGAGATTAGAAAACACATAATATCAAACAAAAGGGAAAACAAGCCAGGACAATAGAAGTGTAATACAATGAACTGTTTGTTTTGGGAATAAATGGGCTTATTTCACTCATTACTCACTTAATTTGAGTAGCATCCAATGCAGTAAGAGTTAGAAATGAAAAACATAAATAAAATTAATGTATGATTCCCATCAGTTGGTTGTTCCTCCCTCCCTTCTTTCTCCTTTCTTTCTTGCAAGACCTAAGACTTAAGGATGGGGAAAGAATGAACGAAAGTACATACATCTCTGCAAAGTAACCATTATAACTGCTTAGACTGACTACAGATTCACACTAGTTCCACACTGACCACCAGTCCCATGAGTACAGCTGCTGCCATTTGCTGTTGAAGGACTGGTCACTGAAAACCCTTGTACTGAGTCTGATTTCCTTCCCTAACTAATGCTCCACCTCTGAACGTTGGAACTGCCCTGCAATTCTACTTATTTTGGGGAGTAAATCTTTAAAGATGACCCTTCTTCCATGTCTTTGTCCTTACTCCTCTTCCTCTTCAAGTCTAAAGGCTGATCCTGCCCCTTCATACTTTTCATATGTAGAAGACACACTTTGATGATTTACACCAGTTGCTGAGGAGCTTGGGAAGAAGGAGATCTTGCCCCCATCCTGCTTGAGGGATCCCCTGGGCAGCTGGTTGGCCACCATGTGTACAGAGTGCTGGACTAGATGGACCTCTGGTCTTGACCTCTGTGTGTCTATGTGAAGCTGGATAGTGAAAGAAGCTGAGAGGAACAAAGCTGATATTTCAAAGCATGGATCTGGAGGGGAGTTTTGCAAATATCCTGGATGGACAGAAGGATCAAGGAGTGGGTCCCAGATCAAATCAAGCCAGACATTGTCATGGGAGTATCTGCATGGAACTGCAGGTCTTGGAGAGCGAATCTGGGTGCTTTTGCATGCAAACAGACGCTCTACCAGTGAGCTGTGGCACCTTTCCCTCAAAGGGAAGGAACCACCGAGAATCCAGCATCGCAGCAAGAGGCCAGAGTTTCAAATCATGCCTGGATCAGTTTGCGAGCACTACAGCATTTTGTGAGTCTCTAGCAGCTTGCAATTTCAAACTGAATTTGAAGGTGACACTTTTATATTCATTGATGCAAAAATGCAAAAATAAAAGTGTTCCTCGTACCATGACAGGCCCTACCCTAACGCTGTCTATCACCTCTCTGCCACTTTTTTTCATTTTGAGAGGGTAAATTGCTTAACTAATTAGTTATCTGAATAAATAAAATGTAGCATATTTCTTTTCAAAACTGGGTGCCAGAAAAGCATGTTTAATTTAATCAGCACCAGGGTCAATGATCTTGTGTTGAAGTTAAATAGAGATTAATTGGCAAGCTTTTTTTTTTTTTTTTTTAAGATGCAGCCGATATTTATCTGAGCTCGCTGGACATCCTATTGGCCAGGGGCTGGTTCTTCATGGTTCATTCCCCAGAACAGGCCTGGGCTGATCCAGTGATTTCCTGAACAAACCCACAGGGGAGGAAAAAAGAAAGAGATCTCTTGCAGACACTGTTGGTTTTGAAGAACTGTATGTTCCCTTTTCATCACGCCCAGCTACTATCACACCGTTTGATTTCTCATTCAATTCGTTTTGATTTCTCATTCAGTTCTTTCATCAGCTGAATCCCTCATTCAATTCTTGCCTTTCCTCCAAGGAGTCCAGGACAGCACACACGGTCTCCCGTCCTTCCATTCGGCCCTCACCACAACGCTGTTGAGGTACATTGAGCCGAGAATCAAGAACTGAGCTCCATGGCTGTGCAGAAACTTGCACCTGGTTGCCCAGGGCCCGGTCCGCCACTCTCACCACGTGCCACCATGTCTTTCAGGCTGGCTCTCCCGTCCTTGGCAATGTCCTGTATTTAAAGAAAGGGGCAGGCCCTCCTTCCGTTGTTTCTCCCAGCCCAGTCCAAACTGTGGGGACAGTGTGCACCCCTTGAAGCCACTTGGCTGGTGCTGGGAAGAGCAGCTCCAGGCTCAGAGCTGGACAAGGGCCCTGCTGTGGGGACAGGTGCTCTGAGCTCCCGTGGCAGTGGGGATTGCCCTGTGTTTCCCTCCACTTCCCAGCTGAGATCTTCCCTTCTGATACTTCCATTTCCAGATCAGAGGTAACAGTGAGGATTCCTCCACAGTAAATGGGCTTGGGCCTGGAACCTTCTTGGATCCACTAATGCCTGAGGACCACACGTGCCACGTCCCTAATTTTTTTTTATTTATTTAAAACATTTCTATGCCGCCCCATTGCAACAAAGCCTCGGGGCAGCTCACAACACATAAATACTAAAATGATACAATAAATAATACAATAAATAACACCCCCCCCAGTGCATTCTCAGCTTTAAAAAAACCTAGTTAATAAATAATTAACAGTTAAAGTAAGTTTTAAATAAAAAGGTCTTAGCCTGGCACCGAAAAACAAATAACGACGGCACCAGACGGACCTCTCTGGGGAGCGCATTCCATAAATGGGGCCTTGTAAATTACAAGGTTTCACCACAGATCTCTTTGGCTGCTTTCCTAGAGGAAAAGCTTCATACATATTTAGGAAGATGTGCATTGGTACCCAAGCACAGATGGGGGCCCTACCGCTTACCTGCGTGTGGCCAGGGTGCAGAGGCTTGCTTGGGAGAGAAAGACCTGTCAGTGTACCAAACTATTTCCCATGATTATGTAATATTCCCCAAGGGATAGCTGCTCATTTCTCAGGGTCCCCATATGAAAGACCACATGGAAAGACCATACGGCAACTGGCCCAGAAGTGGAAGGCTGCCTTGCAATTTCTATAATATGCAGATCTGTTCCTTTAAAGAAATCCACAGATGGGAATAGGCTGGGATACACGGCTAAGGCAGGAGAAGCTCAAGGAGAAGAGATCCAACCAGCAGGACCCAGAAGAAATTATCATCTCGCACTTCATACACAGACATCTTTGATCTGGTACAGCAGCCCACGTGGGGCTGAAGCTGTATATCTATCCTTTGGGACATCATCTTGAAAGTGATGTGCAGTGTTACACTGGATGAATGGGGACATGGAGCACAGGCCTCCCATTTATAGGACTACTTTGCTGCACAAGACTTATGTGTGTGCATGTGTGAGAGAGCCAGTAAGAGAGGGAACGGGTGTGGAAGAATTCTCTGCTCAGCCCAAGGTACTGTGTGAGTCAGACCCTTCCTTTCTTGCCCTAAGCTCCAAAGCACATCAGAGAGTCCTTCACAGTGAAGATCGTTATTGGCACTTCACAGCTAACAGGACAATGCAACTCTAGCCCTGTAGCAAGCTGGGCCATAAGCCTCCACTCACGTAATGAGTGCTGAGCCCAAACTAGGAACATCTCCCCAATCCTTCCCTTTCGTCCATGCTGCAGGATCTTCTCCCAGCAGAGACCCAGCTGGCTGGCCTACACAAGCGCTCTGACTGGGTTGCTCCAGGAGCTCATCTCTCAGGAGGACAGGAGTGGCCAAGGCAATGTCTCTCACCCCTCTGCTGGGTCCCCTCCCCTCTCTTCCAAAATGTGTCTGCTCTCACAATCAGCCCAAGACATTGAAGGCAATGACCTTGATGGCGCATCAAAGGCTCTGGCACCTCTGTGCTCCTCCTGCCCTCGCATCACCTCTTCCTTGGCGTCCTCCCCTTCAGAAACCAGTAACGCGGGCCCTTGGAAAGCACTGCCTGACCCATTCACTACAAGCATCATTTTAAACCCCATATTTTATGCATGCATAACTTCTTTCTTCTGTTCCCTTCTGCCCGTTTTTTCCTTTCCTTTCCTTTCCTTTTTTCTCTTTTTGTTATAAATACCAAATGGTCAGAGAGGCAAGTCATAAACTAATGAAATTCAGATCTGCACAGGTCAGGGCTTCAGCTGTTTCTGGCAATACCCAAAGAGACTAAAATTACCAGGTGACTTCCTTGCTTTGCTAGCACACCTGTTTTACATCGAACAGTCTGACCTTCTGCAACTTTTCCAAAGACATGCTTGGCCATTTCCATCTTCGCAGGCTGACTTTTACCGTGGCAAAAAGATCATTGGGGGAACAATTCTACTGTTCACTCACAGCTGATATAAGAGGCATCTTCCTAGCAGCATGATCCAGAAGGGATTCCACTGAGCAAGGATACGAAAAGGCTAGCTCATAAAGGAATGGAGCAATTCCCATTACTTAAATTCCATTAAAAGCTGCCAAACCACCCACAATGCAGAGATTCAAACAGGTTGGTTGCTTCATAAATCCAGACAGCCTTGTAAAATTAATGTTTAGTTTTAAATAAAGCAAGAGCTGCTCAGGTTATCATCCTCTATCAAGAGTGAACACATTACCATTATCTGGCATCTACACACACCCAATTAATTTACCCTGCACTGTCTCAGCAGAGACAAGAGGAACGTTGGAGCCCAGGAGCAGAAACGATTCTCACTCCCTGGGAAGAAGTCACCTCCAGTAATCTATAGTATTGTAGGGAGGGAAGGTGAAGAATAAAAAGGAAGAAGAAGCCGAAACACGGAGATCTCCAGCCTGGCAGATTTATCATGCACGGTTGTTCCACACTGACTAATGCTCCGAAGACTCTTTACCAGACCGAGCTGAGACAAAACACTCTGTCAGGGGGAACATTTCTGTCATCATATGCTCCCAAAGTTAGGATTAATTTGATACTCTTCTTCCTCAAACCCAGCAGCTCTATGAATTTCTTTCTTTAAACTAATACTGTCTCAGTTCATTCAGAAATCCTGGGGGTTCTAAAATAGATTTGACTCACCCCTTTCCTAAAGTCAGTGGAGGAGAGAAAATGTTTTTTTAATAAGAAAAAGAATCTCCCCCCCCTCCCTTTCTTGTTAGAAATAGTCCTCCAAAAAGGCTGTGAGGAAGCTCTCACAGGTAGGTATCTCACACGCAACGGCTATGTGAGTTGGGTCATTCAGGTAAGGTAGCTGGTAGTTTTTCGTGGGCGAACTCATGCAAAAGGCATGTGTGGGTCATCAGGCAAGTGGGAATGTTGAGATGCTCCACCACTTTACTCATGACCAGAGATGTCAAGATGGATTTTGTTCTCGCTTTTCTGTCCCTGTTTCGAAGATTGTCAAATGTCTTCATGTCTTCATCTGTTCAATGGCAGAATTGGGCTTTTTAAAGGGAGGTACTAGAAAAGCATTGCCTTTTATAAATAGAAACAGAGAAACAGAGTGAGTCAGAAGGGGCCTCCTGGGCCATCTATGGTTCCAGCCAGCTCCGCTCATGACATGCCTACCATGTGGACATCCAGCCTATCCTTGAACACCCGCACCGATGGGGCCTCAACCACCTCCCATGGAAGCCCATTCCACACCCTCGGGGTCCTAACTGTCAGGAAGCACTTGCTGGCCTCCACCTCGAACCTTGATTCCCTGAGCTTTGCTCCATTGGAATGTGTCCTGCCCTCCACCACAAGGGAAAAAGGTCATGACCCACCTCTGCTTGACACCCCATCACATTCATGTATGTCACTAAAACATCCCCTCTGAGTCTCCTCTTCCAAGTGCAAATGTGCACTTGGACTAATGCGCAGTGTATGGATGTGCATTATACAGATGCACACTTGTGCACATTCCCTGCAAAGGGATCAAGAAATGTCCCACAAGTCTACAGAATCTGCATCTCAGACAAAGCTGAGATCTGCAGCTTAGAAATACAGGCTTCTTCAACTCTATTGCAGCTTTTGCCGAGCCTTCTATTCATCAGGGTCTGCAGGTTTTCCTTAGCATTTGATCAGACTCAGTCTGGCTAGGCTGAGGCCTTGAAACCTTTGTTGACATTGAAGTGAGAGAAGCTCTATTCGTCTTCTCAGGTGAAAGCCACAAGGAATAGGCTCATTTCCCTACCCAGCTGCAGTTTTTGGCCTTCAGAGACATGAGAGCTGGCAACCCACAGGAAAACTTCCAGGGGCATCACTCAGGTTGAAATCTCACCCTTGGACGGGGAAAAGGGACACGTCCAGGCTGAAAAAGGGGCCTTGGGGTGGACTAAAACTGCCTGTCCTTTGTGAGTTGGTGGAAGGGCTAGAGTAGCTACTTCCTGCTTGAAAAACAACTGCTCAGCTTTGGAACTGTGGCTGGGAACATCTTGTCTCCTTGGCTAGCACCATTATGTTTAGATTCCTCACCTCTTGGGAGACTCTCTGCACTTGAAGAGCTCTCTAGCTTATTTGCACGTCTTGCTTCTCAGAATGTTTTGTGAATGATCTGCAAAGGCTGTGATGTTTTTGTTGGGCTGGGCTTCCTGGTGAATTAAGATTTTTTGTGTTTTCCCTGTCTTGAGCTCCTGGCCATGGCTGGGCAGAATCAGTCCTGAATCTTAACCTTTCTGGTGCTGGGACCCATGGGAAACAGGGTTCCCAAAGCCTGGGGTCTGGGGCATCCAGATCTCTGCTCATGAACATGTTTTGATTCCTTGGTCTTGTTAAGCCTGGATTCACATCACACAGAAGTGCCAACACAGCGTACTGACCTCTGTGTGGGTGTACAGATTGGTTCAGGTCTTTCCATCAAACCCTTCTCTTTGATTGCTTGAGGAAGAAGTCCTCACACATCGGGCTGCCAATGACATTTAACCCTTGAGCCATGGAGATTAGAACGAAGTAATTGTTGTCCACATCTCTGACTCAGCCGTCATGATTGGACTTGAAATGTCATGACAAGACTATTAAAGCCTATAGCAACTGTCACCTGCTATATATATTTCTGACGTTGGAGACTGTACAGTTTTGCTGTGAGATCCCTTGTAATAAAGGAGTCCTTTTGGTCAGTTTGACAGAATTAAGGTCTGCAGGTTGAGATGCTGGTAGGACCCATGGCAGCCACTGCAGCTGTTTCAGTGCTGACTAAAGGGATATCAGAGGAACCATGCCAGCCTTCCTCCTGGGCACCGTGAGGAATAACCCTCGGGGTTTTCTAAAGCAGCACAAGGAAGATGGAAGTGGCTTCCCAACCAAGCTATGGCAGCTGCCGAGTTCCTGTTTGCAACAGTATTCCAGCGGGATGCTGTACTTCATCTCAGAATACAAATCTTGGCTTGCACCTCTCTTGCTGCGCAATACTTTGACTTCCATTGGCAAGGATGCTGGCCTCATTCGTCAAAAGCGATGGCAAGAGGTGCATGCATGGTTTGGCATAATGGGAAAATGGCAGACTCAAATCCACATGGCGATTCGGGTCTTCTCAGTGCTTACAACCACCAACTCCCTTTTGTTGAAGCCACTCCTAATGTTCTGAGAGTCCTATACATGTCTAAAAATAATGTTGATTCCATAGTGCTATAGAGCAAAGTTTGTTCAGAGTCTGAACAGACCTGGGCAGAGTCCACCTGTCGTTTTACTTCCACAATTCACCTAGTGCAACACTGGAGCTTGTGCAGTACCAGAGCTCACTTTAGTGCAAATCAATAGTCACTCCCTTTCTTTCCAGTAGCATGAAGTTTTGGTATTTCTAGGAACATTTCATAAATTATGTCTTGTGTGAGGTTTTCTTGAGAAAATGCCTTGTAGTGATGCCTTCTGCCCATTGTGTTATTATTTATTTCAGAGATGCATTGTGATTGGACAAATTAGAAATAACCCAAATAAATAAATATTCTATCCCACTTTTTACCCTTCCAAAGAGGCTTATGAGACACATTCCTTGCCCTCAGGACTGTAGTTCAAAAAGGTCTGAGAGGAAGAAATGTTATCTGCAACCCTTTTAGCCATTTGGCATATCCGCCATTTTGATTTCTTACAATGCCCCTGATGTCGCATTAGTCTGGGGCATTCTGGGAAATTTAAATGTCGGCTTGACCCAGCCTTTCAGCACTGCACAGAGCAATAGCTCTGGAAGTTCTTAAAAGGCAGGCAAAGCCAGGTGCCAGCAGTCGGTGGCCAAGCAAGTTCAAGACCTGGCACTGGCTCGCTCCTCTTCTCAGTGAAACAGGAGCAAATCCAGGATCACCTCCATGCCTCCATTTCTGCAGTCTCATGATGCCTACGGACCACCCTTTAAGGATCATTTCGACGACTAGTTGCACCCATGTTTGTGGATACCCTGTAGAGCAGCCTCTAGTCAAGAAAAGAGATGATGGAGGATTCCACCCAGTCTGCATTTCTGAGCGAACCAGCTGAGTAATCCACAGTTCTTGGATATACATGGATTGGAACACAGCTACCCCCTGGACTGCATGTTTCCCTGAATTATGCAATGCCAATTTGTGCTCAAAAAGGGATATTTTGGGGAAGAATTGGTATAGAAATGGTATTTTGGGGAAAGTGTGTATGTACACAAAAAATGCACATGTTTTAAAGGAAACAGATTATTTCAATGAAAATGTTTGTCATTTCCCTAAAAAACAAACAAACAACCCCCCATCATAGATTAATGTAGAAACATGGAGTGGAAATGGAGAACTAGAGTGGAATAGACATGAAGAGGTGCCTAGCCAAGGATCAGAGAAAATTATTGGCCTTCATAACTTTACTCTGGAAGGTTAACAATCTTTTGCCCTTCAAATACTCTCAACTGGCAGTTGATTTTGTCTGTTTCAAAAAAGAAGCTCCCCCGTACCATTTGTAATTGCAGAACTTACTATCCGGGTTCCCCTTTCCACATCCCCCCTGCACAAATTAAAAAATCACAGACACCAAGTTTTTTCGCACAGAGTTGTCTTGAACACCCTTTTCTGTGCCCTTCTGAGCAATGTGATACTGTGCATCTGTGTGTCCGTGTGTCCTGGCTTAATTCTGAATTCATGAATGCCTTTTTCCTCCATGCCTTCCAGGGAAGCTAACATGTTTATAGGACACTGCTAAGGTGGCTTCTAATCCCATTATCAGTCCGGATGCTCCCTGTGCTCTCAAACCTGCTTCCAAAAAAGAAAACTATGATAATTGAAATAATCCTGTACCCTGAGAGCTGTTTTTAAGAAGCAATGATTAGCTCACTAGCTCAACCGATGTACACAGCCTGCAGCAAAATATAGAAAGTAAGAGAAGGGAAAAGTTGCCTTTCAAAAGTCTGCAGTACAGAACATTTTAAGCCTCCTCACCTGATGTATTCAAGTGTCCAAAGATCTCCTATTCCCTAAAAGTAATTTTATTGTTGTAATAAAAAAGATCCAAATGTACACACAGAGTACAACCTAACTGTAAATGCAAAATACCAAAAACAATGACAGCCTCAATAGATGGACAAAATACGAAAAGCACCTTAAATAGTGTTTAATTTGATGTCTTGTGGGACAAATGGATGAAATGTTCTTTCTAATTTTAAAAGATCACATAGTAAAAACGACTACTTGATAATTAACATGAAGAAATATATCTGCCAATAGAGAAATTAATATATTCCACTGCTGAGTCGGAGAAGAAATCCATCTGATCTGACAACATCCTCCTTATAGTATTACACAAGGACATAATAAATGAAAACCTCCAGCTGTCATTGGCCATGAGGACAAAGACTTGGTTCTACAGAGCCTTTTAAAAAGCTCACTGTAAGATACGCAGAAGGCACGGTTTGAAAACGTAAGCTCCTAAGTGCCTTCCTTAACGAAGCACTAGGAAGGGCGTGTAAGCAGCAGAAAATAAACTTATTTTTCTTTCAAAAACATTCCCTGAAATGTCACCACCTTTTCTCTCCTGTTGCTCCTTGTACTAAGAAAACTGTCTGAGAACAACTGCTTGATGTGTCTTCTTTCATCCTTCAGATCCTTCTGCAAGACTCAGCTTTTCCATGGTCCTCAAAATTCATGGAATGCTCCTCTGAAACCCAACCAGAAAACCCACTTCCTAACACTGCTGAAAAGAAGTATAACTACGTATCATCATGCATATTCCAGCTTTCCCCTCATTTTCCTCTTTCCTGTGTTGCCTTGAACCATGTAAAGTTTTTGACTGTATGGCCCTTGGGACAGGGATCTTTCTTTTTGTTGGTTCCTCTGTAAAGTGCCATGGAAATGGATGGTAAATAATAATAACAACAATACAAAATAGAAGCAGATGGGGCTAGGTCAATCACAAACCATGTCCAGCACCTCTGCTGTGACATCTATTAAGCATAACGGTTGGTTTCAGTTCACCTGTGCAGAGGGCCATGAGGCTGTTTGCAGGCATCAATAAATACTGCATTTTCTGCAAACCTTGTGACATTAATTATACCATGTCACAAGGAAAAGCTGGTGTTAATTGGAAGGAGGCCGCCGGTGCTTTGTCATGTACTGAATTACAGATGTGTGAGTAGAAAGCAAATCATTCCACGGCATCTTCCAAAAGGACTTTAATGTGGGAATACCTTAGCATACATTGCTCCGTAGAATATGCAGCTGAAGATTCATGGGCCCCCTATGGGTGGAACCAAAAATGGTTGGGCTTTGCTTCTCTCAGTGTTTCCACACTTCCTGAAATGAAGGTGGCCTCCCTGAAGGAGAACAGTCAGAAGAGATCTCCAGAAAAGGTCTTCAGGCACTTCTTGTCCACCTGTTTCTTTCTTCGAGTTTAGTGGTGGCCTCCCACCTGGATCTATTTCCTGCTTTTCTTTCCCTGCTCACAATCAGCAACGCTGAGTTCCTTTTCTTGCTCATGAGTAGCCATAGTCACCCTGGAAAGCAACTGGTTTTTCCTCATTTTGCACAGTAAAGACATCCTCTAACATCCAGTTACGCAGAAATCCAACCAGCTCCAAACTGTCTCCCAGAATCCTCATTACATCAAATCTTGCTTCCCCTCACCATTAATACCAGCTCCGCACACCCACTTGGTCAAAGAAGTCTTCACTACCACTTTTGTCTCATGACTCCTTGCTTCTGATGACTCTGTCTGTTGAAATATTATCTTACCATTCCGCACTCCAGCTCACATGCTGAATTATTAACACTGTTTTTATGCCAAATGTCTATGCTTCACACATAATTTGACCTTACATTACTGTTCAGTTAACTGTGCTGACCCTCCAAGACGGATTTCCCATGCTGTTCCTGTGGAATGCATTTCTTTAGATAATTTGGGTTAGCTGATTGCCAAACTCTTTGAACAGAATTGCATGTAGTGTTTGTAATTAGCTGGATGCAATGATTTATTTGCCATCCACCAGGTTGTCAGAAATTAAAAAGGAAATACAAAATAGCATGAATTCTAAGGAATGAAGTGGGCTCTGAAGAATTTCACACTGCACGTTCTCAGCATCTCCTGTCTCTCAGAAGCCCCTTTTAATGTATGCCAAAAGTGGAACCATGTTTATTACAGGAATGTAAGACGATTTCTATCAGTTAGATTATGGAATTATTCAAATGTCAGAATGTCAGGTCAACATCAGGCCAAAACGTCTAGAAGATACCAGGCTGGGGAAGACTGACCCCATGCTTCTGAACTGTATTGAAATCAACTTCTGTATCCACATGGAGAGAAGCAGGAACAGCTCAAGCCATAGGGATTAGCTTTGTTCCTTTTTATTAGCAGTATTTATCAGGCCCATCCATTTTGATTTCTTGCCATACTTGGTTTGCATTAACTTTGGATTTTTTTCACTGCAGGGCTGAATCCATTCAACCCTTATTGGAATTGTTGACTTTCATGTTGATCTGAATTTATTTATTTATTATTTATTTATTTAGGAAACTTCTATGCCGCCCCATTCGCCGAAGCCTCGGGGCGGCTCACAAACATAAATAAACTTCCTTAAAATAATATAAATTAACAGTATAAATTAAGTCACCCTGGCCAAAGAATAAAATGAATAAATACAATTAACAATTAAAATGACATTTGAATAAAAAGGTCTTCGCCTGGCGCCGAAAAACAAACAACGATGGCGCCAGGCGGACCTCTCTGGGGAGCGCATTCCATAGACTGGGGGCCACTGCAGAGAAAGCCCTCCTCTGAGTACTTACCCTCCTAATTTCCTTCATGGAGGGTTCCCGGAGAAGGACCTCTCCTGCAGATCTCAGGGGGCAGGCGGGCATATATGGACGTAAGCGCTCCTTCAGGTAACCAGGACCCAAGCCATTTAGGGCTTTATAGGTCATCACCAACACCTTGAATTGGGCCTGGACTTCAATGGGAAGCCAGTGAAGCTGACAAAGGACTGGAGTCATGTGAACATAATGCCCAGTCCCCGTCAGCACCCTGGCAGCTCTATTTTGAACCAATTGAAGTATCCGGACTATCTTCAAGGGTAGCCCCATGTAGAGCGTGTTACAGAAGTCAAATTTTGATGTTTGGCTTTCTGAATTGTGTGGAAAATAAAGGATTTCACTCCCTGCACTGTCACCTTCCCAAATGTTATAAATTTAGTCAAATCAGAGAGCCACCCCATAGTCCTTGGGCAAACTTTCTTGGGGTCATAGGTGGGCTGGGAAAATCCCTGCTCAGCTTGACCTTGAAAGGTGGAGATCAAGAACTGGCACTCAACCAAAACCCCGTGCAATGGGCATTGAGAGAACCTGGCAATCTGCATGGAAAACCCTTGGAGAGAGGAAAAGGGAGGCAATATGCCAGGTGGGGATGGTAGAATTCCTGAGAGGTGGGGATGCAATTTACCCGGACCTCCCACTGCTACTTCTCCACCCCCACATTGCCCCAAAGTCAAAGCAGATTGGGCAGAGAGACAAAGCAGCGTCACAGAATCTCACCAACTTCTTAGTTGAGGAACCTCTGAGTGGTGTTTATTATTAGCCACCTCAAGCACGGTTTATTGTTCAAAAGCATCCTATAAAGATGTAATAAAGTAGATGATCAGGTGGCTGTAGGCACAGAGAGCACAAAACCCTGCCCAACATCTGTAGCCAACCCGGTTGTGGCTGAAAGTTAAAGAAAGTGAATCTATGAAGTATGGCCGGACTTACACGTTGCAGAGAATAAAATGGAAATGGACTGTCTGTCATCCAGCTTAGACACCCCCAAGTTCAGTTTTCCCCAACCTGGTGCTTTCCCAGTCATTAGATTACAACTTCCACTCACCCAAGACCACTAGCCATGCTGGCTGGTGCCTTGTTTAGAAAGTCTCTTGCAACCGCTCTGGATACCTCGTTTTCCAAAGCAAGCAGGATTTGTTTAAATTGTTTTTCAATAACGACGAGTGCTTTATCTAGTCCTGGCACTCATTTCAAACTGTTTTTGCATAAAGCCTGCCTGTGGTAGTCTTATCAGAATGGAATGCATTGGAGGAACCATAATAGACTTTATCCTAATAGCCACCTTTGGTGAAGTTTTGAATGCCTTCTATCTCAGCAAATTAAATCGCTGTCAAAACATACTCATATGCACTACTCCAAAAGCTCCGAGAACAAAGGGAGCAAAGCATAACGCAAACGATTATCATCACAAATTGTAAAAACGCTCCCTCACTAAAACAAACAGAGGAAATATATTCGGCTCACTTAATTTTTAAATATCAGCTCTCTGTTGACAGAGTGCCAAGTTGTTGCAATTTTACTGCCCTCCAACCTTTCCCTGAAATGTCAGGTAGATTATATAAAGTGTCTGTCCGCACATGGGGGTGTCTGAGCATATATACAAATTGAACATTGGTATTCAAGCACGATTCCTTGTGTGTTTAATAAAATTATTCCTTCTGTCAGGACTTGAGAGTTTGCATTGCGCAGTGGTGTTCATGTGTAGAATGGTGGGGCAGTTAGAGGATCTGCCCCCTGGATGTACGGCATTGCACGAAGGAGCACTGGCTACAAGCTGCCGCACGGCTTCTTCTGACCTGTGGTAGCCCCATGAACTTCCAGTGATCCTGTGCTTTATGGTGACCCTCCTGAATGTCCCTATCCTTGGCAGCCTTGCTCAGCTCCTATAAACCCAAGGCGGTGTCTTCCTTTATGGATCAACCCATTTCATCTTTGACCTTCCTCCTCTTCGGCCTTCCACTTTCTCTGTGTGATTGTCTTCTCCACTGAGTCTTGTCCTCTCACGATTTGTCCAGAACAAGACAGCGTCCATGTTGTCATTTTTGCTTCTGGATTGATTTGATCCTGGAGTCACTTTTTCAACTTTCTGCTAGCCCAGGGTTAGGGAACCCAAGAATTCCAGAAAGATGTTTTGAAGACATCAGTTTTCTTTCTTCCCTGACCAGCTTCCACTTCCATATAGAGTGATTTCGGATACAGCAGTGGGAAAACCTTTCTGAATATTTCTTACCTTGTAGACCCTATGATGGAACCATCCAAAGAGGCACCACCACAAATTGGAACAAATTGTGCCAGTGCAAACAACCCATCACGCAATGCCCCTCTCAACCCATCATGCCAGTAAACTAGGGATATGTGAGGAACCTGATAAGGAGTGACAATCCAATACACTCCCACCCCCAGATTCTGGCTTGTTAACCCTGCGCAGGCACCAACTCACTGCTGTTTGAGTTGAGCCAGTTTGCAGACTTCTGCCTCTAAGATGGGTTGCAGGTTTGTGCATTGATTAAAAAAAAAAAAAAACAAAACAGTAGGGATTTGTGCAAATTATGCATTTTCTGCTATTTGTGCAAATTGGCATTCCAAAACCATGCAGTTCTGGAACAATGTTACACATTTCTGTAGGGTTTTTGGGAATGCTGTTTTCCTTTTAGTATCACCAGTTTGCCTTCCAGACGGTTACTTCTTTGTGACCAGCTATGCCCAACATGGTAGTCACTGTTTGAAGGAGCAAGCCTTCCCCCTTGACAGTCATATTGTGGGGGCACCGGCAACCTTCCCTCAAAATTCTGAATGTGCCCACCAACCCCCAAAGATTGGGACCCTGCACCTGGTTAGTGAAGGCCTAGCTTGATTCTGTCCACCCAGACTCTCCTGGAAAGAAAGGCCTTTAAATGATTTTCCTAATCCAGTTACATCTTGTTCAGTTGCCCCTGAATGCTAGTATTTTTTTGTACCCATTCATGGTGTGATTGGGATTGTTCTGCATTATTCCTCAGCCATATCTCAGCTTTAAAAAATTCATTCCTAACTCACTGCTTGGTCCCAGATCCTGGGTCTGTCCCTCATTCTCAACCCTGATACAACATCTGGTTCCTGGCTCTGAACGCCTAACTCTGAACTCCTGATCCTCGCTGCTCTTAAATTACTGCCTATGGCTCAGATGGAGGACTGACATAGACGGAAAAGGGAGAGAAAGAGATCAAGCAAGAGAGAGCGAGCAGCTTGCTTGCCAAGGCTAAAGAGTGAATCCATGGCATGAGCAAAGCCTGAGAGGCAGACTTTCTAATCCACGTTTACCTTCTGTCCTGCACCACTAATCTTGGAAAGCCATTGCTAATCGACTGTGCTAGATGAATGTGATGTGTCCTGAGTCCAGCGAGTGGAGGATCCTTGGGCAAGATGTGCTCTTGGTCTGTGCAGATTTCTGGACGCATGCTTTGTGGGTTCCAGCTGGTCCCCACAAAGCCTTCCCTTGACTCCTGCCCTGGATTTGACAATTCCTAAAGCAGCTTTGGATACTGAAGGAGAAGCAGAAGAAAGGTAGCGTGATGTTCTCCGTGTAGGTGTACTGTAACAGGTAAGGAGCCCTGGTTTGCTGTCTGAATTTGTATTCCTGACGTAGAAGTGACTGAGGAGCAGCCATAGGGGGAGAATTTTTAACTCTATAAATAAATGCTCCAGTTACTCGCCCTGCTCCGTTTCAGCAGCCACGTCCTGAATGAAGTACGGCTTAATCTGTGATTTGATATTAATCATTGTTTTCCCCCCACCATCATCTCTGCCGCCTCGCATTCTAGAGAAGCCCCTTTCTTGGATCCCACCTCTTAATGCTAACAGCATGAAAGTCACATTACAAGTGAAATATTAACAATCCTCCAGATACCAAAATAGCTCAGCTCACGGGAGGAGAGCAAGTAATCCAATTTTAATTTCCCCAGTTTCTAATGTGTCATGCAGCACTTGGCCAAATCAACGGTTCGGCAAACTCGGCCTTCTGCACGACATTAGCAGGGAAATTCAAAGCAGGGCCTGGATGTATATATATGAAAAAGAAAAAAAAAAAACCATTTACTTGATTTAACTGAGAGGCAGTAAGCATACCAGTGTGTAGGGAGACAAGAGTGGTTATGATTTAGTAATTCCCGTTTGAAATATTGTTGGAGAGGAATCATAAATCTCTCCTCCTGCAACATTGTCTAAAATGGAGATTGATAGGCTTGGGGGAAAGAAAAGTAGACCGTCGTGTATAAAAAGTATTTTGATGACTGAAGGAGGGTGAGGATGATGGGACAGGGGATGGGGTGAAGGCAGATGAAAATTAATCAACTCCCAAGTCCCCGTTTGCTCCAGGAGGTTAGGTGTGTCTGTGTTCTGTGTCTTTTGGGGTGCGGGTACATATTTGGCTCATTTCATACACAGTTTTTGTAAGTGATTGATTTTAATTACTATTAAAAAAACTGTGTTGGCGAAATGCACATTAAAATTAATTAAAAATAAAACCAAGGACTGGATTATATGTGACTTTCTTTTGTTATTTGTTTATTCTCTCCTGTATCGCCAATAGCCAAAGCTCTTTGGGTGGTTTACAGCAATTCAATAAAAATACAATCTAAAATGCACCATATTATACAACATTGTAAAACAAAAGTAGCTGTATGACTGTGGAAGGAGCTCCCCAAAGAGATGCGCCTCGCACCTCTTCTCTACTCCTTTCGATGTGCCAGGTAAAAACCATTTTGTTTTCCCAGAGTTTTAATTGGTAACTCTTCATCTTAGTTTTTAATATCGTCTTTTATTCTGTATCACTGCTGTACTTCTGTGCCAATTGGAGAGCCAGTGTGGTGCGGTGGTGAAGAGCATGGGACTGGGACTCAGAGGATCTGGGTTCGAGTCCCCGCTCGGCCATGGAGCAACTGGGTGACTTTGGGCCAGTCACAGACCCTCAGCCCAACCTACCTCACAGGGGTGTTGTGGGGATGAGATGGAGGAGGAGGAGGATGTAAGCTGCCTTGAGCCCTTTGAAGGAAAAAGGCAGGGAGTCCTTCCTTCTCATTAGGTGGCCAAAGTATTTGAGCTTCAGCTTCAGTATCTGGCCTTCTAAAGGGCACTCAGGGTTGATGAGCACCACTGGCGGCAATGGCTCCATCCCATCCTTCTACCAAGTTGCTCACGATGGTGTCCGTTGGGCTTATTCCATTTGGCTTCTTAGTAATCCTGCAAGGGGGTGAAGCCCAGCCCGTTAGCATCACGGCTGAAGAGAGATTAGAACGCAAGTCACAGCAGTCTGTCTCCAGCAGTCTCACCACTCAAGCAGTTGCATTCAGAAGGTGCAAAAAGCTTTTTTCGCATTCTTCTCAAAACCTCCACAGGATTAGTAGACCTGGAAAATGTCTGTCATATTGATCAGCAGTACATAACACCTTTTCATAGCTTTCATCTCATCACAGGCTTCTAGTCACTCTAATCCCCGTTTTGCAGATCAGACTGGCAATGGCTTTCCTGGATTTCGAGCAGAAGTATTTCCTCTCATGCATCCTCTGTTCCTTTATCTTCTTGGGCTTTGGCTTATGGATCGTGTTGGATATGGCAACCGATGCCTGGCCCTCATGCTGCCAGCATGCTTCTAACATGAGAGAGTACACATGCTGTGGAGCATGGACAGGAGGATATGGTTCCCATGGGCTTCCCATGAACACCGGCCGACAACTGTGTGAAGGGAATGCCAGACTACCTAGACTTGGCCTGATTCAGCACAGCTCCTCTTACAGTCTTACGTTCCTACCTGGAAATAAGAAACTCTGAACACGAGGCTTTCTGCATGTGGTTTGCCACAGAGCTATAGCCCCTCCAAGGTCTAAGCAACACTGGAAAAGCACTAACTGCACAGAAAAAAATCAGTATTGATGCACTGGGGAAATGGAAATGCTGTTATAAAAAGGGCTGCTCATAGAGTCTAGATTCTTAGTACTTAACTCCCAGGGACAGTGAAAGGTTTCCATCTTAATTGCCAGAGAAGTAACTTTCCAATTAAGTTTTTTCTTTTTTTATTAAAAAAAAGATTGAGATAAGGATGGTCAATTTATTATCCTGCAAGCTAAATATAACTCCAAGCCATTAACCCCATGTAATGTCTCAGCACCTAATTATGATTTCAGCGAAATTCCTCTTAACTTTAATTCATGAATTGTCTGGATTTAACATTGCTCCTATAATTGGAAAGATATACAAATGACCTCAGACCCCTCAATTAGTGCGCAGTTGGGCTAGCGAGCTACCTGGCCACTCTGTGAGCTGTGCAGATAATAAAGTCATGGAAGTGCTGAGGCAGCTGAGCCAACAGGTAGGGAAAGCTACCTGTGAATGTCTTCTTATCATCCGTGATGGTTACAGACATCTTTAAAAATAATCATGCAGAACGTGCATACATGTTCTTTGTAAAAGGTTCTTTTTAAGCTTTGCCTTTCCCCTGGATGATGATGATGATGGTGATGATGATGATTTGTTATTGAAAAGAGCGTGTTTGGTATGCTAGGGTGAAAGTTATGGACAAGAACCAAAGAAGGACATATGCACAGCCATCCCGGAGCAGAATAAGGGTCCATCTAGTGCAGTTCTCTTTCACAGAGTGGCCACCAGATTCCTGTGCAAAGTCCACAGAAAGGACAACCATGCAGACACCATCCCTCATAGGTTCTCCACCCACTGGTGTCCCTAGACATCCTGCGACTAGGGACACCAGTGGGTGGAGAACCTATGAGGGATGGTGGAACCACCATCTTGGAGCCCCATAACGATCAGGACAAGTAGCTGTTGACAGCCTTCTCCTCCATGAAATAGCCTGTGCGCTTTCAAAGCCATTCAAACGGGTGGCCTTCACCACATCTGGTGGTAGCAGATTCCGTAGCTTAAGAATGTGCTGAGCGACAAAGTCCTTCCTTTTGTCATGTGCACCCACAGTGCTCAAGTGACTGTGTGCTTCCAGGCAGCTGCCCATTTCGATGGGAACTCAAGCTCAGATACTGAGGATGAGAACGTTGTGGAATCTCAGCATGTCCTAGCAATGGACCAAGGTCAGAGAATGTCTGGGGAGAGAGGGGGGGAGCAATAGAAAGTTTGGGTTCAGGAGAACCTGGATCAGTCCACCCATGGGAAGCAGGAGATAGGAAAAGAGGAGGAGGGTTGACAGTTTGGACTGGTGGGATTCCCAGTCTACCAATCCATGGGGAGGAGTTGGAGCCAGAGGCTGGGAGTGTGTTGCATGGAGGAAAATGGGGAGGGGGACACCTAAGGGGGGAAAGAAGAAAAATGTTAGGGATCTCCCCTTTGACCTCCTGTGCTGAACTCGACCACCAAAATCCTCTTTGCTCTTTCTGCTCACTTGCTCTGGTTGCTCTCTCCCTGGAAGCTTGGGTGCTTTTATTCCAGAGTCCCTAGACCAGCCATGCAGCTTCCTCTGATCTGCTCAGCTAGAAGCCAGGAACCAGAATCACCTTTGGATCCACCGTCCTCCACTAGGATGGCTTCCTCTCCTCATTTGTCATTCAGTGCAGTTCTAGACTCCCACCATGAAGAAAGGTAGGCCGATATGCATGATACGCTCTCTTTACTGCCCCCTCACAATTCTGTGCTGGAGGGATTTCCCTCAGGACTGTGGCTGGGTTGAATCCCGCACCTACTGCAATCCTGTCTCCATCCAGTCCCCGGAAGATGGTATGGGTACTTTTTAAAGCACGTACACGATGCATCTCAAATGCATGTGTTTAACATCATGCCTCATTTTGTTCTATCATACAGGCATCAGGCCAAGGGTCGGGTCAGGATCTGAACACACATAAGACCATCTGTACCTGAAGCCACGCTGGGTCTCAGTTACAGCATACTCTATGGATGGATGAATCTGCTAATTTCATTTCTCCTTTTCCTAATCTTAAATTTAGTTTCTCCTGAAATTTGATTTCTTTAAAGCTTTCATGAACAATCATAAGCATTTCGGTGAGCATTTTTCCCAGTACATCCATTTCTGCATGTACATTTGCCAATTGTGCAATTTTCCTGATATAATGCATTTTATTTGTGACTTAAAAAAAATAGATGTAGATATTAAGCATACACTTTCAGTTTTAATTACACAGTTTCTGTCTGCAGTTTTGGACTGGAGAACCCTAATTTCAGAATAGCAAAAATTTGAAAGGATAGTGATGTTTTAGTTCACTTCATGTTGGCCCAAAGATTTAGTAAATTTGCAAACTGAGCAAATGGGGGGGGGTTGCCCCACACTGCCTCTTTCTTGTCCCTACAATACATTCCCCTCTTGATCAGTGGAATTAGTATAACGAAGCCCCTTATGCCAATCCTGTGGACTTCCTGCAAGGTTCCTCCTTAGTTCTTCCAGCTTCCTTGGGTGCCCCAATTCCCCCAGTGCCGAGTCTCAGAACAATGACCAAGCCTCACCTTAGGCACGTTTGTCCTTGCACAGCATCAACCCAGCATTCCTCAATTTCTGAGCAACATGGCAACCCTCCAGGCAAAAGTATTAGCTCCTTTCTTCCTCCAAACAGGGCAATGGCTTCCCACTCCCAGTGAAATAGGGGACAGCAAAACACAGTGCCTTCTCTTTACACCACCCTCTGCTTTCTGCCTCAGCCACCGTGGCCAAATGGCTGTCAGGAGATAGCTCAGATGTGCCATTTTGTTCCGTTTTGTTTTGTTTTGTTTGGCCGAGGCTTCACATTCCACCTTCAGTTGCCAGCATCCATCTCACAGATGACTGCATCCCTCCTGCCCAATATTGCTTGTGCACTTCTGGCTCAAGAGCTCAGCAGCATTCGGGGGACTCATTAAGCCCTGCAGCATCCCTGATGCTTGTTTATTTTGTCGTGCAAGCAACGAGCACTCTTCTGGCCTCCTGCTCGCCCGAACAAGCCCGTGTGTGAAGGTTACGTCCTTGAGTGGAAGCCACCTGTTGATGGAGCTGCCTCTGGGGAAACCGTGGCACGGAACTGAGAGATGCTGTCGCCCTCCCATGTGAGAAAAGGTGGGACAGATGGAGTTGGAAAGGGCCGGGCCTTCGTTGCAGTATTTCTGTTTCATGGGACATGGGCAACAGTCGTGAAGATGGCAATGAAGTGGGCTCCAAAATGTTACCCTCTCGTGATTTATCTTGCAGAACACATTCTGGTTACGGTACTGTTTAAGGCTACTTGCTGTACATCCTGGGAGAGGAACTGAATTGGACTAAGGAGACAAGGTCTTCCAGCCTCCACAGGCCAGATGATGTAGAGGGATGCAGGAACCACCACCCCTTCCAGAGGCTCTTGTTCCCCAGCTGTCACACCAGCTGGAGGCCCATCTAATGCTTCAGGTCAGGGTTACTGGATCCCCTCCCCGTGCCAAGACCCTGGTGGATTCCTGGAGCTTGGGAAGCCGGCAGGGCCCAGAGAAGAAGCACAGCCTCAGTTGCCCAAATACAGAATGTCCACCCGATAGCCTCACGGGCCACCTTGCTGGACTGCATCCTAGAAATGCAATAAAAGTGTAGGTCCCTCTAGCCGAGTATAGAGCACTTATGGTGTGGTGGAATTGGGTGGGATGCCCCATCAGATGTCTGTGAGTAGCATCCCACCCTTCTCGTCTCGATAGCCTTCTGTATCGTGTGTATCAGATTGTAAAGCTTTGTGTTCTTGGTTGCATCCTTGCACAGCACCTAGGAATTTAAAATGCCATCGTCATTCTCAGCTTCATTTGATTACGGATGCAACAGGAGGTGGGTGGAATCATCCTGAAGCAGCAGAATGGGCTGCACTGTTTCAGGCTGCAGGGAAGGAAGCCTATTTGTGAATGGGCCCCAACCGAAAGAACACCTTGCGAGCTGGAAGGCAGCACAACCGGGAGTGGGCAGGGCAGGGCCGTACTTGCTGGTGTGCTTTGCGGTCTTTTTTGCAGGGAGATTTTAATGTGAAGGGGCAACTCAGAGTGGAACCCACCACCTGCTGCCTAAAACGGTGTGACCACCTCAAGATCCGGCAGCCTCCTTCTACTGCATGTGCAAACCAGGCTCCAGAGAAAAAGGCTAAGGACCAGGTCAGGTCAGACTCAAAGAACCGAGGAAAGTGGCTAAAGTTTGGGAAATGGACTGATAAGAAAGGCAGCTTCGGCCATTTGAAGCATCTGGGACCAAACAGGAGCCCACAGGCCACACAGATAATTCATATAGGTATGCATAGGAACCTCTTTGAACCCAAATTTAATTGTGGAGGGGCTCTCAGGGGTAGGTAGGGCTGGAGGCACCACACCAACCCAACCCAAGTTTATCAGCTTATTAAGGATATCAGGGACCATGGATTCTTTAGATTCCCAGATCTAAGGTCAGAAACAGAACTCTCTCCTCGGATCTCCCTCCATCCCTCATAGCTGGCATGGAAAGAACGGCTCTGGCTGCTTCTTCTAGGTCATCAAAGTGAATTAGGAGAAGTGGGATGGGGCATTTGGAGGGGCTGGGAGGGAAAGAGACTGGGGTGGCACTCTAGCTGTTATCCCTCCCTGTCCAAAGGGCTGCTGCTAGGTCAAATAGGGCATGGAACTGAACTGCAGAGTGGGGAGGCAAAGATTGCCCCTGCAATTCTCTTTCCCTGTTTAGGATGCCTGCAATCTTCTGACTTTGTGAGGCTTACAGGCATCACTTTTGCATTGCTCCCCGAAGCTCTTACTGCCCACAAATGAGCCTTGAGAGAGGAAATTTGGCTTCTAGGATGGGCGAAAGCCTTCACAGAAGCCAGGAAATCACTGAAAGATGGCTAGGGAAAGGGATTGAGTCAGGGGACATCTGAGGAATCCCAGAAGATCAGATCGGGACCAAAGGAGGTTCAGATGTCACCTTGGCTTGAGATTCCCCAGGCCTGCTGGAGCTTGTAGGTTTCTTTCCTGGTTCCAGATTGTCTTCCATCCTCCTCCTCCACCTGTTATTTGAGTAGAAATCAGCCAAGAACCCAGCCGTTGTGCCTTCCAATTCCTCTCAGTAATAATGCTGTGTAAGTTTTCCCCTCCAACGTGCTTCTTGCTGTCTTGGCTTCCACCCTCCCCGCAATCTTCCCTTCCTCCGTTTCCTTTTGCATTAGCTGCATATTTGTGACTTATGAATTTTGCTTGGGAGAATTGCTTCTATAATTTAAGACTGGGCCCCAACAGCTGTGCTTCGGAGACATTTTTCATGATAACGAATCCTCTCCGTCATCGGTGGATACTCTCGAGTCAATAAAAAGGAAGACATTATTGCTTTATTTTGTCAAAGGGAAAGGGAAAAATTACCCCATGTGTGATAATAATAAGAGCAATAAGAAGAGATACTGATGATCCCTTAACTCTGAGCTGAATGAAACGGTTGAGAGAAATACATTCTTTCAAACCTCGTTTATTTCTTTATAATATCATCCTGGAATCACACACGCACCCCACGTTCCTTCTTCTTCTTCATAGGTTGCCCTTCTAAAATCTCCTAGATCTATCAACAGAACAATATTTTTAATGGTTGGGGAGGGGCCTTTCGATGGTGTGACATCTCCCATTAATTGACTTCTCTGATTAATTTGAAAGGGTGAGGGGAAAAGATTCTGGAATCCAGCCTTATCCAGCTTCTGATCCAGGGGGGAGCCCTAGCACAGTGGGGCTTCATATCCCGAAGATGCCAGCAACGTCTGAGGAACACTCAGTGCCCGTCAGAGCAGACACAACTTGAAGAGAAAGGCCTAAGAGCCACTGCTTGCCCGTGAAGATAGATGGACTTAGACTCAGTATAAGGTAGGGTGTATTTCACAGTGCTCTATTTGGTGGGTTGCAAAAGGACTGCCCTATGGTTGGAAAACACATTTGAAAGGCTATCCAGGCTGAGCCCAGTTAAAGATAAAGAACCATCCAAAGGAAGAGCTGGGCTTGGACATGTCCCATCAGCAGCACCTGGACAGCAGACTGAGCAAAACCCACGGGTCCACTACTCACGGACTTCCACACTAGGGACAGATGGACCATATTTCTGTTCAAGGGCACCACTCAGTGGGGATGCCTGCAGTGCAGCAAGCTCAGATGGTTACAGGGAGGACCACGGAGGCAAAGACCACATCCATGCTCCTCTCTTTCTGCAAAGCAGCAAGAAGGCTGAATCCAGCCACATAGCTGCATTACTTTGGAGAAAGAGAGAATGAGGCTGAGGCGCCACCAGGACATGTCATGTTTTGGCCTGGTCTCCTCCCTCCCCTGCCCCTCGAGCGTTCCCTCACCTTGGAGATGAGTTTCTTACCATGCTAGCTGTGACGGGAGGGGGATATGGGTGCAATTTCCCATTCCCAAGCCCAGGGCTCTTTTCTGAACTTGGATCTAAGCATCTAAAAAGCCGCATGGCCTTCCTGATGCTATCTAGAGACCACAGGATTATTCTGTAAAGTATATTGCTGATTTCTCATTTGCAGCTATGTATACATCAGCAGATTTGTAATGTATGGCTGTGAGAGTTGGAGCATAAGGAAGGCCGAGCGCCGAAGAATTGATGCTTTTGAAATGTGGTGTTGGAGAAGACTCCTGAGAGTCCCTTGGACTGCAAAGAAATCAAATCAGTCAATCCTAAAGGAACTCAACCCTGACTGCTCTTTAGAAGGTCAGGTACTAAAGCTGAAGCTCAAATACTTTGGTCACCTAATGAGAAGGAAGGACTCATTGGAAAAGACCCTGATGCTGGGAATGAATGAAGGCAAAAGGAGAAAGGGACGGCTGAGGTTGAAGTGGCTGGATGGGGTCACTGGGACGGTGGGTGTGGGCTTGGGTGGACTCCAAGGGATGGTGGAGGACAGGAGAGCCTGGAGGAATGTTGTCCATGAGGTCATGAAGAGCTGGGCATGACTTTGCAACGGAGCAACAACAACAGCAGCAGCAGCAGCAGCAGCAGCAGATACGTCTTTTATGTAAATTACTGTCCTTCTTTTTGTTGGTTCATGACTGGCCACCCATGTATAGAGTTCCTGTGTTCACCTCTGTGACTTAAGGTAAGCAATAGTCTAATGTCATAAATTTAAATATCATCATCTTCCATTTATTTTAATGCCTCAGTTCCATAGTAAACAGTCTTCAGAGGGTCTCACAGCACTTTGCACAATATAGTGACAGTTCACTAAGGGTGTTATCCTATGTGAAGCTACAGGATCCCAGCTCTGAGATCCTACAGTCTTGGAGTTGTGACTCTGAAGGCTGAGCTCTACTTCCTTGCAGTTGGTAGGCAAAGAATTGTGCCAGCTGCAACCCCACCAGCTTGCAACGGGGCCCCAGAAGGAGAAAAAGGGGTGTGCCAAGCAGTGGGGAGGGAAGGAGCGTGGGGCTACGGCACTGCACTAATTCCAGCCAGTGCCCTAGACTCCTTCCCCAGCCCTCTGTGCCGCTACATCTAAATGTCTGAAAACAGCCACTCAGGGAAAATACAGAGCATGAAGTGCCAAAACCGTGGCAATTACCCTCCTCATTCCAAGCTGAGTTTAGAGAGTTGCATGCATCTGCCAAGAGAGGGATGGCTAGAAGTCATACACAAAGGTAATCATTCATGTAAATGTTAATAGATTGATACCAGTATCTCAGATTAAGATACCGTTAGGCGTTTGTTCTAAATGACTTTTCAGGCTCCTTTACAGCCCAGTTTTTGTAATTTCCATGAGATTCAGAATGATTCCATCTATGCAGTTATTGACTCTTAAGACTTCTGTATGGATGGGGGAACTAGATTTTCAAACTCCAAGACGTTCTCCCCAAATTACTTTACTGCTCATTTCAGCTCACTTCTATGTGTGTTTCTGACCTGGTTTTCCTCTCAATCAAACCAGGAAGTAGATTTTCATGTATATTTTCCAACTCTCCCCTTTGACCAACATGTGAAAATGTTTAGTTCTGGAAAATGTGCAAAACATGTGCAGATGTTTTTATTTTTTATTTTTATTTTTTATTTTTATTTTTTTTGGTAATGTAATCAGCACTGGGGAATCTGCAAATTGTGTTGACAAATGTGATTTTGCATTCGTGTTTGGGGCTGTAAACACAGCGTTTCTGAATGATTTGCTAACTGAAATGAAATTTGTGCACATCCCTAGATTTCTGTCAGGAGAGCTATGAATGTGGGTGTCTTGAGGCAACATCTTAAGACGTTCTGGCAAAGAGGCTTGTCAGCCACTCCCACGCTGCTGATGCATTCCAGTGGCAGCTAGAACGGGAGGCAGGTTGGCCCAAGATGGTGTGGAAGAAGGCCAGGGTGGCTCATCTTTTTTCTCCCCTCCCTCACTAGAGAAGAGGAAGGGTGTGAGAGAGGTCTATGTCTACAGCAAGAAGGCAGTTTGTGCTGGAATTAGAGAGCTCCCCAGAGGAAAGCCTGTAACCTTACAGGTTTTTCTAGATATCTGATGAGCAGCGGGAATCTGTTGAAGTGTGAACCCCGATCTTATGTTTAGCTTGTATATATTCTGCAAATAAACCTTGCATCACAGAAATAGCATGTCTCCGGTGACCTCCTCTGAAAGAAATAAAATCCTGGGAAAGTGCCGGAATCTCTGAAATGTCTTACCATTTGGGGGGGGGGGGGGGCATTAGCATAACCACTGGGGATGGGGGAGAGATTCATAATGGTTCACTTTCAAATGACTTTGCAAATCAGAACAAAGTCGTCCTTCAGAAATCACACTTCTCTAAATTTTGGTGCTCTCCAATCAAAAGCTCAGGACAAAAAGGGAACATGATGTTAAAATGCATTATATTGGGAAAATTGCTTGCAAAAAAATACATTTTTAAGGCAGCTGTGCAAATAAAAATGGGGATATGGAGAGAAATGTGCATAAAAATGCTTAGGAATTGTTATGTAAACGTCTTTTCTAAAAAAAAAAATACGGATAACTCATACTCAGGCCTGAGAAATGAAATGTTAAATACATTTCAGATAGTGGCAAAATGCATGTTATCGAAATCTAAATGTTGGCTCCAGAAACAACTTCCAAACAAGGGCCTTCCCCAATGGATTTTAGACACTTGCATCAGCTGTGGTGCTGGAGAAGAGTTTTTCAAATACCTGGGACCAACAGAAAGATAAACAAGTGTGTTGTTGATTGAATCAGGCCAGAAGTTTTGCTGGAAGCAAAAACGGGAAAGCTGAGGGTGCTGTGCTTTGGAAACATCATGAGAGGGCAGAAGTCACTGGCAAAGACCATCATGCTTGGCAGAGGTAAGCCCAGAAGAAGAGGACGTCCAAGTATGAGATGGATCAATCCAACAAAGGAAGCCTCAAGCTTGAGTTTCCAAGAGCTGAGCAGGGCTGTGAAGGACAGGACCTTTTGGAGAACACTTGTTCATGGGGTGGCCATAAGTCAAAGATGACTTGATAGCACACGAGAAGAGCAAATGCATCATTTGTGTCCCTTGGGGACTGGTGGACACGATCAAAAGCCAGTGTGGGTTTTGCATGACTTGTAGCCAGATGGTCTTATCAACTGTTTCAGAAAGTGAACAGTTCAGAACTTTGATTACGGAGGACAGAGGGAGAAGCAAGTGGTGCCCATTTACCTACACCCTCTGGGTGCTGCTTGGGAAAGACTGAAGAGAGGCTGTAGCTGCATGCATTGCCATCAGGAGCCCTGTCTAAGCAAGCACCAAGAGCACCTTTCTGCATACAGGTAGCCTGGATCTTCCATGCATGACGCAAAGAGAGTGTTTCTGGCTAAATTTAAGGTCACGTTGGAACATAGGAGTCGAGGTAGCCGGAGAGATATATTAAGATGAGAATCTTTGAGGCATGAATCCTATACAGCAGGGAAGTAGGGCCTCTTTCAACTGGGAGGTTGCATTCTGATTACTCTTTTGAGGGCTGCGTTCCAGTGGTGCATAGAGCCAAAAGCAAATGAGTGCCAAATATATCAGCATAGGTTACCCTAAAGTCCTTGTTGCTAATAGTTAATCCTTAGGAGAGGCATTTCAACCATCTGGAATGGGGAAAATACTGCAGAAAAGCTAAGTAATACTGAAAAATTCATGGTTGCAGAGGGAAGCTTGTCCAGGGAAGTGGGGTGCTCATCTGGAAAGCCTTAGAGGGTTGGATTTAATGCCCAAAGAGCCAGCTTTAGCTCCTAACCCTAAGGCTCTGCATCCCTTACATAGATTGCACATGTACTTACTGAAAAGAGTCAGTGCCGTTGCAGAGTCAACATGCCTAAAGTTGCACTTTCAGGGCTTCATGGCTCATTTCCGGAACCTTGACATATGAACATGGGCTCTAGTTGAGACTGAAACAGAGTGACAGTGCAGTGGCTTGTAAATATGGCCTAATTGCTGATGGAGTTAAAATGCATTGCTTCCTAGAATTCCATTTCAATTTTTTAATTTCATTTTGATACTGCCCAATAGTCAGAGATCCCTGGGCAGTTCACAACAATGAAAAATACAAAATAAATAAATAAATAAAACACAAAATACAACCTGTGATGTAACATACAAGTGCAAAGCTACAGCATAAGGTAAAAAGCGAAACAAAACCTAGTAGCAATGCAAAGATTTAAGCACAGCGATGGGTTTGAAACCTAAAGGACAAAGATTCTTGGGAAAATAAAGAGAAGTAATGTTGATGAACAAAAATGCATATTTTCCCAACATTAATTTTGAAACACAAAACCAGTTGCAGTGCTTTCTATTACAGAAGAGATTAATGTTGGGATTAGACTCCTGAATATAATCAACCAAGTTCATTTATTTCCCTTCCATCTTCTTGATCCGATCTGCATTGTGAATAGAAATTAATTTCTTATAATGTTGGTAAGGACCGAGCAAATATTATATAGAAAATTCAAGCACTTTATGAGTTATTGTTGGCTTTTCCCCCTTTCAGTCTGATGATGTAAATGTTTATTCCCTGGGTGCCCAAATGGATCCAAAGTTGCATTTCTGCAGCTGTCGTTGTTACAATTTACAATAATCTTTATAAATAGTGCCAAGTAAGATTTGTCATTATTCATATACAAGAACAATCCTTTGGCACTTTATACCATACATGGTATAATGTATAATAAACACTTTGGCAAGAAGATGGTACTGCACAGACTGGGTTGAAAGAAGTGACAAAATGAATCTATAAGTGTACAAGCCCCATCCAAGAGTGCCGGATGCATTAATCTCTGAACTGCAGGCGTCGTTCTTTGTTTTTAAATTAGCACACAGAACCTTCCCACACAGTAACTCCGTGAACACAGAAAACTAAAGGGCCATCTATTCCAGCATCTTGTTTCTCACCACCGTTTTCCCGCAGGAGGCCCGAGGCCTTCCCTCACCACCGTTTTCCAGTAAATGGTTGAAACAGTCTTCTCGTTCGTTCTGTACTGCAGTCCCCGACCCAATGCCCAAAGCAAAGTCAAAATCCCACAGATATTGTCAATACTCCTCAACTGCCAAAAAAAGAGGAACTGCCTCTTCCTCAACCCTCACTTATGCTGATTTTGATATCTGTCTTGTGGGGCTCAGGTTTTGGTGCACTTGGGGAAAATTCCGCCAATGGGACCCCTTTCTCAGTGTGTCTCCATTCTCACCCCCATGGTGGCCAGCTGCCCGTGCGCCTCCTCTTTCTGATCGCGGCCACCACATCCTGGCTTGGCAGGTAGAGAGACAGTGAAAAATTAGGCACTGGCAGCTGCTTCTCCTCCTCCTCTCCACATCCATTGGCTGGTTCAGAGCTGGAGGCAGGTGAACCAAGCAGGTGCAATGGTGAAGAGACAGGTGAAGTCCAAGAGGCTCTTGTCAGAAGGGTCCGGCTGGGGTGTGGGCACTGGGTTGGCAGGTGCTCAAGTTGGCCTCCCCTCGGTACCTGCAGGTATGTATAGATGCAAGTGCAGAAATAATAACTATGATGAAAGGATACCTGATGCATCGTACTAGCATGTGCAAAACTGACCAAGTCACCTGCAGGTCATTTACCATGGACGGGCAACTGCAAAGCTCTATTAATGCTCATTTTTAAACTAGAGTTGGGCCATGCAAGAAGACACATAAAGCTGAGAAAATAAGGTTCGGATCAAGCCAAGGTTTACCTCTGCATAAAGGCTTTCACTTGACAAATGCAACCTGAATTACTGGAGCAATCCCTGCTGTCTCTTTTAAGCTCTTGCAGACTTCCATCAGCCCCGTGTGGAAGAGCGAGAATGATGCAAAGGAAGAGTCACAACACCAGGTCGAAAGACAAGACTTTCTGGTGCTCATTACCATGTTTGGGATTCTGCTCCTCTGTCCTGGTCCCAGAAGCCTAATCTGCTCCTAATCAGAGACCACCAGCAGGCCTAGCTCAGAAAGAGAAACTCCAACACTGAATGTTATGTGGGAGAACTTGCAAAGCACCACATGGCCCTCCAGACAGGAGTCACTGGGGATTTTAAATCGATGGCATGGAGGTCTGAAGCAGCTCCATCAGTCAACCTGAAGGTATCTACCTATCATACTGTTCTTGCAGCTGTCATATGTCCTGTTCAAGAGGAACGCTTTGGTTGTAGTTTTCTTGGTGTTGTTTCTTCATTTTTGATCTCAGCTCATTTGCATATGAAGTGGAGAACCAGAACTCAGCCCTCACCTACCTCCAGGCACTCCCTGTGCACACGGTGATCATGAGAGAAACCTGCTGGCACTGCTGGTGCATTCAGGAGCCAGGGTGGTGCAGTGGTGAAGAGCATGGGACTGGGAATAAGACGAACTGGGTTCGAGTCCCCGCTCAGCCATGGAGCCAATCGGGTGACTTTGGGCCAGTCACTGACTCTCAGCCCAACCTACCTCGCAGGGGTGGTGTTGTGGGGATAAGATGGAGGAGGAGGCGTAAGCTGCCTTGAGCCCTTTGTAGGAAAAAGGCAGGCTATAAATTGAAAAATAAATAAAAATAAATTTCTTCGCCTAAATAGCTCCATTTCAGTCCATCGGCACAGCTCCATGGAGCATTTCTAAGCCTTTGGGGCATAAAGCAATGCAAGCAGAGGCTAAATAAAAGGTCCCAGCATAGCTGGCTGGGGCACACTGGATAGCGTTTTTCCTGTCCAGACATGCACAGAATTGTCACTTTAGCTAGCAACAGCATAATCTAGGTCAGGAGCAGAGCCCCACTTTCAGCGCAAGGGCTAAGTTCTCTTTTGGAGCGGTTTCAGGGGCCACATTCCAGGGAAGGTGATCTAAAGGGGTGGGGTAACGCCCTTAAAATCTCAGGACCTGATGTTCTTCTACCAGTTAGTTTAGACTGGGGAAAATGTGCCAAAGTCAAGAGACCTCCCAGAGCTGATGGGGCCAGGATGAGAGCACATGGTCCTCTGGGGAACTTGGGCATGAGGTCTGCACCCCTAATCTGGATGGCTCACACAGGGCACCAGCAGAGGAACGGGGTTTTCAAAGCAACTGTGCCCTCTTGAGGAGGCACTGCTTCAGGCTCCTCACAATTGCCAAAGTCCAGTAAGTCCTCACCGCCCTGTTTGGCTAGGCTCAGACACCCTGATGACCCCTCTCAAGGGTTGCGTATGGGTTGGCTGAGGGCTGCTATCGAACTGGGGATTCTTGTGGAAATGTGGGTTACTGCGGTGTCCGAAGTCGCCTGACACAACAAACTATGGTGAACAACCCACAGTTCTCGACCCAGTAATAAACCATGTTTACTCCTGTTGAGTTGTTTGTGGTTAACAAGCCATGACTTGTTACTGCAGCCAGGTTCAGGCAACACAGTATCCTCTTTCAACAACAACTTAAATCCAACCACAACTTGCAATGAACTCACAGATACTCCTGGTGTGTGGGTTATCATATGGTCCTAACCCAGTCAAAGTGAGACCTGTGGTGCCTTTCAGATTCAGAAATTTGTTTGCAACAGGTATAGGCAGGAATGGAGGTGCTGCTGGCTCCTAAAACAGCATCATTTGAGAGGAAGACGACGTTGCAGTAGCTCCATCATTCCAGGACAGCTCAATCTGAGCACAACATTTCCTCCTTCTATCAGCTGTTTTTGAGGAGTCCAGCAGAGGTAAAAGAAGCAGCAGCCCTTCCCTTGACATGAATGTTGCAATTAAGAATCTAGTGTCCCAGTTTTCCTCTTCTTTCCAATCCCCTTTCCTTTCCAACCCTGATTGCTCTTTAGAAGTTGGGTACTAAAGCTGAAGCTCAAATACTTTGGTCACCTAATGAGAAGAAAGGACTCATGGGAAAAGATCCTGATGCTGGGAATGATTGAAGGCAATAGGAGAAGGGGATGGCAGAGGTCAAGGTGGCTAGATGGAGTCACTGGGGTGGTTGGTGTTGGCTTGAATGGATTCTGCAGGATGGTGGAGGGCAGGAGAGCCTGGCGCCTGTTGTCCATGGGCTCGTGAAGGGTCGGGCGCAACTTAGCGACTAAACAGAAAAAGAATATAACAGTGTCCACTTTGTGGTCTCATTTGCCACTCATGGTGCCTGCTGCAGCCCAGGCCATCAGAGGAATAGATGCTCTAGTGCCACGATATTTGTGTGTACATTGACTTGTATTTAAGGCCACTGAATTCAGCCGGGCTTCTTCCTTAGTGCATGCACTTAGGATTCCAGTCTCAACCATTTTCTTCCAATATGAGTGCATTCACCTTACTGATGATTTGAGTTCTTGCATCGGCAAGCCCAGTTAACTCTTTAGCCTGCTTTTGAATTAAGTCAGGGCAGTCTGCAAGATTTATTGCATTACCAGGAACAAGGCATGAGGCAGCAGCTTGGATAATGCAATGAAAAGGAGCTGGGGAGCGGGTGTTGATGTAGGGAATTAGTAACTCAGTAAACCTTGCAGTATAATGTAGTGTACAGGATGGCATTGCTTGTAATTTAAATCAATCAACATATGATGGATGCCAAGTCAGGTCTCAGAGATGGGCATAGCGGCAGTCAGAAAATAAATTGTCACAACAAATGCAGGAGGACAACTCTCACAATATCCATTGGAATCGAACAGACACAGATGCAAGACTTATAAGGAAACAACTGTAAGATGTCAAGGCAATGGCAAATTGATGCTGGATCCTGTCTGCAAAAAAAGGTTATAGTATCTGTGTATGTATCTGTATTTGTGTATGAATAACCCAGAAGAGCATCAACATCCCAAGAACAGTTATTACCTGGTACTTTATTGTAAGAACTTCTTTTTATAGAACAAAATTACAGTTTGATGCACTTTAAGTACCTGTAATCTCCTTCCCAGAATTCAGTTGAGAGGAAGAAGTCGAAATGTGAATGTTTGTCTCGTTATCGATCATTTGCATAACACTTTGTGAGATGTCAAAACTACAGGATGAGTTACTTTACTGCTACTTCAAGGTTTACAGGTGGAAAACTGAGCAGGAGGGCCAGAAGCAATCTCGTGTGCTTCTGTTTGCCTGAGCCCATCATCTATGAAGCAGATGATGGAGAGTGTCTATGTTTCATAGGAAGAGGCATGTGTGGGTGCAAGGAAAGCAACCTGTCCTCTCCAGAGTTAGTGTAAGCTTCTACCCTTATTGCTGATCCCACAGTTAGCGTCCCAGCAGTGGATGGTGCTCCGGTGTCTGTATCCACTCTAGGTTTCAGTGTGAACGTGCAATGAGAGAGCCATGGTACTGACCTTAGTTTAACAATAGCATCCAGCACATGCTCAACTCCTTACAAGTTCACTCGAAAACCTGGAGTGGATGCCCTACCCCACTGATGTGGGATCCACCAGTGTCCACTGGCACCCCCACCTCCAATGTGAGCGTCCATGATGGTAGCCGTTATTTCTGGGAATCTGCCCACCGTACAAGTTTCCACTACTGGGTAGAAAGAAAAACACCCCCTACACTGGCAGCCCGTATACTCAGTGGTCCACCTGTGTGATGTCTTCACATTCCAGGTTTCAAAGACCCAACAGTTGGCCACCAAAGATGCTTTGCTGATTCTCAGTGTATGTAATTTTCAGTGCAACGTTCTTTATGTCTACACAGAAGTGCCTCCTATTCAGTTACATTGGACTACTCTTAAGTAAGTGGCTTTAGGATCACAGGCATTGTTTCCAGATACCTATCTAGATTTTCCAGGGTTTGATCCAGATATAATGGCACATATGTGAAAGTCATACCTATGCATGAATTGACACCTGACCAGAAGGTTACCTGCCTGGGGAATCTCAAACCATATAGTGCAATCTCTTCCCTAAACATTTGCAGCACCAGAATTGATTGTCTACCCTAATCCCAAGTTTCCAGAATCGTGGTGAATCCCAATACACCTGGACTATAAGTCTGCATTACCTTCAGTGAAGCCAAAGGTTCACATATGAACACTTACCCGGTGTTTTTGCCTCTCACCTGGTGTACAGCAGGGATGAGCCTTGTTGGACCCCAAATCCAATCAGCCCCAGCCAATATAGACACTAGCCATACAGATTAGAGCCCACAATGTCTAGATTCACAGACTTCCCAGCCCCCTGAGAGTGTCTGCAGTCCCATATCTTTGCACCAAACTTCACTTATTTTTGTTTAAAGGCAGGAGCTGGCCAATTTCAGGGTGAGTTAGCACAGCACTGTCCTGTTTCAATACCAAGACTGTGGAAATGTTCTCTTCATAGTGCCACAGTAGTGCCATAGCCAAATCTACCGCCCGGCAGCTTTTGCAGGTGGGCATTCTCTGGAATGACTGGGGAGGACTACCAACATCTGGGGAGGAGATGGGATTTGCCCAGGGTCCACTCATGCAGCCCCTTTGCAAACTGCACTCAGTCTGGCCTCCTATCAGGAAGCACCATGCTGTAGCCTTTCACGGAATGAGGATCCAGCCACGACTGCGTCTTGCAATTGATTGTCAAGAGTCCCAACACATCTGTTTTGCTTTCGCTGCGTCACCTCCTTTTGATCTCTGCCTGTCATTCTGTTGTGCTTAATCACCTTCTCTTCTCTTATGAGAAGCTCCTCAATGTGCAGTCACACAAAGCATGCCCTCCCACTCACATGCAACTCCCCCCCCACCCCCCCCCCTCAAATGATCTCGTTGGAAGCATCACATGGATTCTCCCTCGCTTCCTCTCATGTGTGTGTGTGTGTTCCAGTTTGGTCTAGTTTTCTGCCCTAGGCAATCTTGAAATACCATTTTAATACTTCTAAAGATAAACAGAGTTCTGTCAATAAGATGAAAATTGCTGACCTTGTCTTGTTCATCAAGTTAGGCATTGGCAAAGGAAGAAGCAGAGCAGGAGGGTATGGGGGCAGAGAGAGAGAAAGGAAGTGGGGGAAGAGAGAGAGAGAGAGAAGGAAAAGTAAAAAACTAGCCTTCTGGTCTCCTGGGATTAAGCAATGCTCTTTCATTTGAAGTGAAAAATGCTAAGCCTGCCATATTTAATGACAGGCCTGGGAGGGTTAATGAAAGAAACAGAAATGGCATTTTCACCTTGACTTGAAGCTGCCCTATAACATTGCCTAAGGGTCTAGCTAAAGCGCCGGTTTTGTTGACAGCATGTAAGAAAGCAGTGGCAGCCCACAGAGAATGGGGCAATGATACTGTCCTTTTCCAAGGTTGCACTTTCTTTTACTGCTTGCTAAAGACCTATCAAGTCTGACCACGGAAAAGAAGTGAGGGGCGGTGAGCCTTGGTCCCTGGACTACCCCCGGTGTCTCTTGGCTCGCTCCTCCATCCCTTGTCGTCCCTCTGGATGTGGGGAAGAACCTCCCTTCGAAAGGCTGTCCCGGTGCTTGCCCAGATTACCCGCACCACCCTTCCTCTGCAATCCTGTGAGGTTTGGTGGAAAGAGGAAAGGCATAACTATACATCTTGCCTGCCGTTCTTCCATAATCCTGGAGTTTCTCTCAGGAAAAAAGTGGGTAAGAAAGGTGGTCTTTTCACGACGTCCCAGATGGGCTTTCTCACACACCCCCAAAATGTGGCCAGTGGGTGAAACTGTTTCCTTGCACCCAGAGAAATACATGGGATGCCCTGTCAATCTATGAACACCTAGAAGAGGGAGCTCTGTTGAATTTGCTGAACTTCCATCTGTTGATGACCAAGTCTGAAAAGAGCCCCAGAACTGGGTACACAAGAGGTTCCTCTGTCTGCTAAGGGCTTGTCTTTTAGGGTGCAAGCTCTGCATTTCCCTGGATCTGCAATGCATCTTGAGAAGCCTCTGGGATTAATTCAGGGGATGAGCTTGGGGCTCTACACCCCACCTCCTGGAGCAATCTCCTCACAGGGCACCGCCTGCCACGATCTCCAATCTCAGATCAGAGACAACAGAGGTGATTCCCCCACTGTTGCACACTAGGCAAAGGGACAAAGGTGCTTCGACTTCACTTGCCCTTCTCCATCCCTTTCTGTATCATATTTCTGGAGCCTGAGGCTACTGATTCCAAGGTGCTCAACATTTGGGTCAAACAGCAGAGGAGCTCAGGGGGCAGTGCCCATTTGACATACCCATTTGGCACAATACACCTCCTCGAGGACTGGATGGGAGCGGGTTGGTCATGCAGGTTTGGTGCACTTTGATTAATGCTGCCCTCCTCAACCTAGTGCCTCCCAGACATGTTCAGACTACCGCACCCTGAATCCCTAGTCAATGGCCCTGCTGGATGGGAATTCTGGGAGTTGTGGTCCAAATGCCTCTGAAGGCCACCAGGCTGGTTTAATGAGATCCTGGCTGCATGCTGTGCCTCACGAATGACAGCAAGGAGACCTGGAGGAGGACCACGCTGATGCAGATGCTGGCGTGCGGAAAGCATGGTGTGGCAGAAGCCCACGCAGCCCTCCTGGGGACAAAACTGTGGCAAAACGTGGAGCAAATAGGAGTAATACGAAAGTTAAGAAATAGCTTCGATGTCCAATGAGGAAGTGGTTTTCCTCCACCCTGCCTCAAAGGACTGGCCTCTTGCCAGAAGCAGAAAAAGAGCTTCCGAAGCCACTAAAAATGAGAACAGACAACAACTGATTCAAACAGGATCTTTCAATTAGCCCTCAGCCTCTTATCAGGGAAAGGCCCCTTCCTTGTATTGATAGCTGCCCTTTAATAAACTCCACATTGCTGATTTTGTCTAGACTGGTAATTAGACGCTATTGCCTTACATGCAGTCCTGGATTAAAAGCTTTCTGTGGCTTGAAGAGATTCTGATTTGTGCGAAATGTCGATCTGATCCTTTTAGCATGTTTGTGCGAAGCTTTGAAAAGCTCCTGGGAGTCTCGGGAAGGGCCAAGATGGGAGCTCAGTTTCCACTCTACCTCTAAGCAACAGCTGGGGTTCTTACAGAAGTTATAAAGGGCTTAAAATATTCTGCCCATTGCTTGCTAATGGACGATTAAAATGCCAGGCTTCCATTTAAAAGAAAAATGGTTTTTAGGAAGGAAGGAAGGAAGGAAGGAAGGAAGGAAGGAAGGAAGGAAGGAAGGAAGGGTCCTTTATTCTTCTGTATTTTCTTCCTAATTAAAAATTTGGTGAGAAACTAACAAGCACTTCTCAATTATTAATATATCAAATAATTTATCAAATAAATTATCAATTTATCAAATTTATCAAAAAAAATCCCATTTTTGGGCAAGGTGCTAGAGCAGGTGGTGGCAGGACAACTCCAAGCTCTCTTGGATGCGACTGATTATCTGGACCCATTTCAGTCCGGCTTCAGACCCGGGTATGGTACTGAATCTGCCTTGGCCACCCTGTATGATGACCTGTGCAGGGAGAGAGACAGGTTCTCCTCTGTTGGTTCTCCTGGACCTCTCAGCAGCTTTCGATACCATCAACCATGGTATCCTTCTGGATAGGCTAAGGGGGTTGGGAGTAGGAGGCACTGCTTGGCAGTGTTTCCGCTCCTACCTTGACAGCCAATTCCAGAAGGTGGTGCTGGGAGACTTTACCTCTGCACCATGGTAGCTATGCCATGGAGTTCCACAGGGGTCTATTCTGTCCCCCTTGCTCTTCAACATCTACATGAAACCACTGGGAGAGGTCATCCGGAGGTGTGGGCTGCAGAATCATCAGTACTCCCCAGTCCTCTACCAGCTTCACTGGCTTCCCATCGAAGTCCAGGCTCAATTCAAGGTGTTGGTAATTACTTATAAAGCCCTTAATGGCTTGGGACCTGGATACCTAAGGAATGCCTGCGGCCGTATTTGCCCTCCCACCCCCTGAGATCGGCAGCAGGGGCTCTCCTCTGGGAGCCTTCCGTAAGAGATATCAGGAAGCAAAGTACCCGGAGGAGGGCCTTCTCTGCGGTGGTGCCCCATCTGTGGAATGCGCTCCCCAGAGAGGTCCTCCTGGCACCGTCGTTATTTGTTTTTTGGTGCCAGGCCAAGACCTTTTTATTCAAAAGTATTTTAATAATCTTTAATATTTATAGTTTTAATTGTGCAGCCAGTGTGTTTCCAAGTTTTAATTGTAATTGTATTGTTTTATTTATATGTTGATGTGAGCCATCCTGAGGCTATGTAGCAATGGGGACGGCATATAAAAACTTTAAATAAATAAATAATAAAGAAGTTTCTCTTGCATGCTTTCCCTATTAGTCAAATCACACAGGAGTTTTATAATATCTGATGGTGAGAGCCTCATGACAATAGTACTCAGGATGCCCGGGCATATTTTGGGTACCTGCCCTAGCCTAGGAATGTTTCGACATGTGATTCTGAGCTCACTGAGGTTCTCTTAATTCCTTCTCAGAGCTCAGCTCACTGTGCTCCGTTTCTTGAATACAAGCTTTTCCCTTGCCGCAGGGAAAGCTATGATGTGCATTGGGCATTTTTACAAGTATCCATTTCCCCCATCCAAAAACAACAACAACAACAAACCCAGACTGTGAAAAATGGATTTTGGAAGGAATTGCATGTGAAAGCAAGTTCTGGAAACTGGAAATTCCCCAAGGAGTATTTTTCTGCCTGCATTTCCATTTGGGATTGTGAAAGGGGCATGTTCACATCAGCCGAGAGCAGTCCCTGCATTCTCACCCATTCCTACTTCGACTTGAACACACTGGGCAATGGACAAGAGGCACGGCGGCCCTCTCCGCATGACTTTCACAGGATGTCCCACCTCGACCATGAAGGGATCGTGGCAACTGGGGACCTTCCTGGCTGAGGGCCTGGTCAAAGACAGAGCTGGCCCTAAAAGGGAGAAGTGAATCTATGAGAAGGCCAGAAGACTGGAAGGCTGCAGCTCCATGCTCGTGAGATGCTTTGGCCAAAGCCCTCTCTAGCCTCGTCTCTTTCTGGAAGTGATTCAAAGTGTGGCCAAGGCCATAAAGCCCTGGACAGGCAAGGCCATGACGTTACAGTGCATGGAGCACCTCCATTCCCATGACCCTGCCTTGAAGGATCTGACTTGGCCTTCATGGCGGTTTAGATGAAGCTGCTGGCAATCGGAGACACAGCAACTCTGCATTGGTGTCCCACCTCTGGAACTGTTTCTAGAGGGTCTGTCTTTCCAAGGCCAGGTAAATACTTACAGCAAAAATCCAGATCTTATCAGATTTTATCTGGCTGGCTCCCGTGCAAGTTGAATCAATATGGAGACAGAGCAATACATAAGGGGTTCTTGTGTGAAAGTAAGGGTTTTATTTTTTAAAATGGATTGCCAACCTGAAGCCTGGATGGAGGACCAGCCTGGAGCAAAGTGTAATCTGTCTGCCAATAAGGGTAGAGACAGGATGGTCAGAAGAATCCACTTGGGTTAGAAAAGTCCTAAACTGCTGGGAAGTACACCATTTGCTTAGGAAAGGCGTCCAGGGGCCTTGGTGCACTGTTTCCTAAAGACAAGCAATTCCTGGCAAAATTGTTCCACATGGAAAACCATACAGCCTAATGAACCCGTGAATAAGCAAAATGTATGAATGTATGAATGAGGACTTCACAGACATTTTTCTCCTCTTTCTCTCTCCTCCTCTCTCCCCACTCTCTCATGTATGAATAATTAGGAGTCTACTTGGTGATGATATTCCCCTGAAGAGTAATCTCCATGTGGATTATCCCTGCTGAATAGATTTTTATTGAAGGTGTATCTAGCACTCAGCCATCAACTATAAAATAGAGTTTGTCTATCAGTGGCCTTCAGGGACCACTGTTGGCCTGTGGAGGCCTCCACTGGCACCCTTGCTTCTTTCCGCTCCTGACAGCTTCCCTCATTCTTGATCAGTAGTGGGAGTGCGGTCCAGAAGAAAAGGTGACTTGCATCCACTTGGAATCCATCTCAGTGTTTTCTTCATATGGTTGCTGCATGGAGGGCAATCCACTGAGTCAGAAGTAGAGCCGGCCTCTCTTGCAGCATAGAGATGGTGTCCCCAAAGTCACTGCCATTCTTATCAAAGTCCTCCTTTCTTCTCCATGCAGCACATCTCCCACGAGCAATGCATCACTCCCACCGACCCGCAAGCATATATTAGAACAAACTGGGGAGGGGAGGGGAAAATCAAATGATCTGAAAGTCAACATCCTCCCATGTGAGTCTGCCCAGGTTTTAAGAAGGTGGCAAGGGGGGACATTCTCTTGACCTGCTGTCACTGGAGGCTTGTTTGGTGAGGACATGAGAGAGGGCTGTCTTAGTGGAGATGCCTAAGCTCTGGAACTCCATTCTGAGTGAGACTAGGTTGGCTTCCTCTCTGCTAACCTTCCACCAATGGGCAAGGACACTTCTATTCATGGCCATCTGAGAGGGACGGTTTAACTTGGAGTCCTGCACTAAGCAGAGGATTGGACTTGATGGCCCTCTGGCTCCATCCAACTCTACTGTTCTATGATTCTATGATTTTATGGCAGGTAAGTTGAAATGTTGATGTAAGAGAGTTCTGTTGGATTGGGTGGTGTTTATTCATTTATTTTTCTTAGTCTTAGTCACTAGAGTGCTTCTTTTATTTTTATTTTGGTGGAAAGGCAGGATAGGAATCAAATACATCAACTCAAATACATGAATATTTGTTATTTGTGCCTTAAAGATCGATATAAGTGACCACTCTCCTGGATAAATTCCCAAATGCTATCTAGACTGCATATGGTTCCAGAAACCCAGCTCTTATGCAGGTTTATCCAGAGTACTTCATCCTCATCCATGCAAAATGAAAATTACACCATTTCATCCCATAAAAGTCTGCTTGTGTCTTGGGATCTTCTGCAATGGCCCTTCTCGGAGCAGCCTTTTTACCAGAGTATCTTCCAAAGCCACAGAGAAGAGGGTCTTTTCTTTCAAGGTGTCTTTAACTGGCCACTCTCCTCCCGAAGAGACTTGACTGATGCCAACATTCTCCCAGCATCAGGTTCAGACCTTCCCAATTTGCAGAGAAAATACTGTTCAGCCATTTTTATGTCTTAGTATGCTTCAGTTTGCATACTTGGCCATGTATTTTATTATGTATATTTGTGTCTTTTCTTATATTATGTTTACGCCTGCAGGAATGGCTTTTATTCACTCATACATGCACCACCCTAGGATCATTGAATGCAGGAGCACAGAACTTCAGAGCTGGGAGAACAGTTATGCCATCTTGGCATCCAAATATGACCAGCCGGGGTTCTTGGATGACTATGTGCCTTACTCCTGGCCACCAGTCATTTGGCGGCTTTCCAGCTTTGGAGCAGGATCTTCCTCATTCCCACAGGAGCGCCCCTTCTAAGGCTGAACTGCAGGCAGGAAGTGCTTTAATCCAAAATAAGCTGGGATTTCAGCCCTGCCTCTTTGCCTTTGGTTCCACCTGCCACAGAAGGTAGAGTCCCAAGAGCTTCTCAGAAATGGAATCCAGCCATTGGGCTGAAGGATGCTCAGCATTCTTGGTTTAAATGCAATCTTAAGAAATGTTTTGTGTACTTTAATGCATAAAATATGTATGTGCACTTTACGAAAACTAAGCATGACCTCTCCCCAGCCCAAGAAGCTTCCAGCTGAAAAACAGAGGCAAGGGTATAAAGACGGTTGCTCAGCTTCTTCTCTCCATGTGTAGAGCCTAGACATAGGAGAAATCAAGCCAGAACTTTCCCTGGGCGTGAATATGATGACAGGGTAGGAAGGTGTCATAGTGCAGGCACAACATGAGAAGGCAAGACTCACTGGAGAAGACAATCATGGTGGAGAATGTTGAGGGCAGAAGAAGGGGAAGACCAGTGATGGGAAGAACCGATTCCATAAAGGAAGCCACAGCCTTGAGTCGACAAGAGCTGAGCAAGCGCATCTTGGAGGCATTCCTTCTTTCACATGGCTGCCATAAATCATCTTAGCCTTCCATCTGAGATACTACTTCCTATGTTCAAGGTATGCATCAGAATGTGCTGTTCCAAGGCCTGCACCTGCTGTTCCAAGATCCCTGCAGATGCAGGTTGTGGGTCTCACCCCAGACCCCCAGACAGAGGAAGCGAAGAGGGAATGCACTGTAGTAAGCATTCAGGTGAGCTTTTTGAGGCCCGGTTTATGGAGATGCAAGGGAGAGACAAACGCACGACTTGGCCTTTGCACTGAATGGTAATCAAAGAAGTGAAGTGAGCCGTGAAGTGAAGTGAAGTGAAGTGAAGTGAAGTGAAGTGAAGTGACCGGGGGAATCATTTATCACCAGAGAGAGGGGGCTGGATTTGGCTTATTCTTTGAGGTGCAGACACCACTGAGTATCTCATTAACCTTTGAGTGACGAGTATCTCATTACCCTTTATGGTAGCCATAGGTTCTAGTGTAAAGAGGACAGACCTATATAGGTATCTATATGAAGGTGTCCGTTATCTGAATGATGAAGGCTCAGGTCAAATATGATTTATGATTTAAAGGCACAGAACCCAAAGGAAAATAATCTGCAGAAACCATGGAAAGGCACTTGGTGTTGATGGGATTGGACTAGCTGGTCCAGAGATCTGATGCAGCTTTCTATATTCCTATACGACTGAAAGCTGGACTAGATAACTCTTTTGCCTGATCCAGCATGTGCTTTACTCCCTCTGTCTTCAGTCAGCAGTCCCAGCCAGAGATCATTCAACAGTTTCTGCTGCTTAGTAAACACCTTAATTGATTGCCTCCATCTGCCCATCTTCTTGTGTAATATGAGATTTGCTTTTAGTTAGGCAACAACCTTAGGTAATGTTCCTTCCCTGAACTGACTGGTGCATTTGGCCTGAGAAAGATACAGAGAAACAACTTTCAGATTAATAGAACACCTTGTTAACGGAGATAACAAAAATCCTAGTTGGCTTTGCAGCCAGAAGAGCTTTCCTTTGCTTGGTGATGCTTCACACACGCTTCCTGTCTGCTCCTTTTTCTTCCTTTCCCAGTAGGTAAGCACACCTTCAAATCTTCAAAGCTCTTGAGTTCCTTTTGTAGAGGAAGTTTTCTCTCTTTCTTCCAAGGCAGGGAGAAAAGTGAGCTGCTATTAAGCAAGTGCAGCCCCTTAAAAACCTTCAGGCATCTGTACTCCAACCCTCTTGCACTGTTCCTTATCTACCAGTATTCTGCCCTTTAAAAGCCTATGTTTGGGGTGTGGGGGGATGCTTTTGTTTTCAAACCCTTCCTTCTGGCTGGAAAGCTGCTCTTTTTCTTTCACACACCTACCTTTTCAGGGATGCTGTATCACACTGTGAGACAGAAATGCTTTATGTCTTCTTGTTCTATGGGTATTGCCATCTGAGGAAGCTTGGAAGGCTGGACTGGAAGCCCAGGCGGGCCAGCTTTGGCCTACACGCCTAGGACAGCACATGTTGGACGCGTGCTGGAGCAGAAAGCTTACGGGCCTCCAGGGGGTGTTGAATTTCAGCTGCCATCAGCCCTTTCCAGCACAGCCATTTCTCAGGGATGCTGGGAGGAGAGATGTCTCAAAACTCCAAGGGAACCATCCCTCCGGTGCTCATTGCCTTCCACTCGTGCTCAGCCCTCAATCAGGAAGTGGGCCAAGCAGAGAGGAAGGTCCTCGAGTGCTTGCAGAATGAAAGTTGTCCAGCTGGCAGCCTTCTTCCGTGCCTTGGGCAGCAGGGCAAGCAAAAGCTGCAGCACGTGATGCACAAGATGGGAGCTGTTTGCCGAGTGGTGGCCCAGAGTCCTGGTGAGCACAGCATGGATGTTGGTTGTGCTCACCAGGAACTCGGACTCATGGCCAAGGGAAAGTGGACCAGAGTCTGGGCAGCTGAGCCCAGGGAATCTGGTGGATTCCCACAGATTCCTCACACATCCCTAGCTGGATGCTGGAGTTCAACAAAAACTCCCTTCTGATACCCTGCCAATTCATCAGTGATGCTGGGCTGGGTGGTAGAAGGCAGATTCCTATACTATACCTTGCACTGCATTTCCTTCCCACTTCCCCAGGCAAAGAAAGAAGCCATTGTGGGGGACAACCAGGGAGATCAGAAAGCAACAGGGGGTGAATCAGGCTGATCTCCTTCTCCAAGTTGCTGCTGCTTCGTGGAGGACATCCAAGCAGCCTTCCTCACCCAGAACCTGAAACAATGTGTGAGGTTCGCATTATTCATAGAGCCACAACTCTGCACATGTGCATTAGCAACTATTGATTTACTTCTGAAAAAGAAAGCCCAGTAAGACACTTTCTCATTGCAGCACCCGTCCCTGCAGCCCACCTCCCTCCTTCCCTCAAAATAACACCGCAAGATAAACAATGCACTAGAATATGTACCACTGAAAAAGCAGAATGTACAAAAGTCATGATATGATTGGTTTGAAGAAATACAGGATGCAATGGTGGAAACAGTGGGACGAGGCTTCTTTTTGGGGTGTGTGACATGTGAGAATAAAAATCCTTGGTGCAGATTTTCCCTACAAGATGCGTATTAAGTCCCCTGGTTCTTCAGGTTTCCATGATATATTATTGTTCGGAGTCACGGTCTCAGAGATTCCACTTCTGGTTCTGGTCCATATTCCTTGGTGGACAACAAAGAAATCTGCCTTTAGCAGGGTGAGAATCTGCCTTTAGCAGGGTGAGAAAGTTCTCCCGAAGTGAGCTACAGAGTTTTGCTCCCTATTGCTAGATGGCTATGGAAGAAGAACAGAACTGCTCCTGCTATGGGACTTCAGCTGCTGCCGTGTGACTTTCCCATTCTCCAACTTTCTGGAGCTCATTTAATCTTTCAGCAGGAGGTTTCCACCGCTGTAACATGTAGCACCAGCCTCAGAGGTCACCTGATTCAAACCAAACGCAGCATCCTGAGCACGTAGCCAGGTTGTCATCTCAGAGGTGTCTTGGGAGGCATGTCTGGCTACTGGATGTTTTTAGACAAGAGGTTGAACTTGGTGGTTTCTGACCTTCTCTGGTGACCACACGCAAACATCATTCTCAGAGGCATCCTATCCATCAGTTAGACAGTGACAACGGGGAAGCAGCCAAGGTCACACCTTCCGGAAGCAGCCGGTGTGGCTCTGAAAAAGGTTTGTTTCATTTTCACAGGTCCACATTTGACTTTTCTAATTTCCAGTTCTCTGCCAAGGTTTGATAGCTCGAACATGAAAGGCATTTTGCACTGAGCTGTAGATTCTGTCAAGATGACATTTGAGTGATGATAAACAGGAGCTTCGCTACACACACACACAAACACACGTGCCTGTAAATAACAGTCGTTGCACTCCCCCAGGAGTGTGTTAAATGCATGTTAAAACCTCTGAAACACTCGCAGAAGGATGGACTGAATAAAGTGTGCACACACATTGACTTGACTTGACTTGACTTGCTCTAGTACTAAACGTGGGACCTTCGTTAGAGGGCAAGAGAAAAACACTGCTCTCTAAACATTACCAGGTAAACATTTATTCATCCAAGCAAGAGTTCCCTTTTTGACTGTCTATGGGCTATTTTTTCCACGGGAGTACACAAAAGCCACCCTCATCCAGCCAGAACTCACATCTGCTTTCTCATGTAACACATTATAGGAAAGTTTTCACATGCAGTACGGGAAAGTGTTGGTGGCCTTTTCAGTCTTGAGAGTTCAGGTTCAGGGATCACATGGGACAGAACAAAGGAAATCTTTTTCTAAACGATGTCAAGAACAGATGTTGGAATGATACCCAAAGTGGAAGCCTACATGCCCACTTTCACCTGGGGAGACCAGCTTCTAGAATCCTGAGGCCTGCATGGCTTTTAGGGACCAAAGTGTGAGCAGTGAAGATTTGAGCAATCCCCTTCCTTTCAAAGCCATCCAAATCGCTGGCCATCACCCTTTCCCATGACAGTGAATTCCATAGTTTAACTGTGTGCTGTACGTAAGAAGAAGTGTTTCCCTTCCCATCTGTGCTGAAGCTCCACCAATCAGCTGCATGGGATGAAGTTCTTATGTGAAGCCTTTAGCAGTACCATGAAGTTCACCAATAAGAGTGAAGAGCAAAAGAGTGGCATAGCTGTACACCCTTTCTGAACAAATTTCAATTTCTCTGGGGTTCTCATCAACAGAATCCCACCCCCATATGCTTTGCATGTACAAGAAAGCTAGAACCCCATGCCATGTTCCCTCTCACCTGAGTTATGGCCTACCTGCTAGATGCTTATACCTGGGTGTTGGTTGACTATGAAGAAGAACAGAGGGATACCATGATGGTATAGGCACAGTAGAAGGAAGTGGTCAGGGCAATGATTTCCCTCTCCCGTTGAGTTCAATGGGATGTACTTATACCAATTCTCTTATCAGCTTAACTTTCTAGTGCTGTGGAAATGTGTTCCAGGCCTGGAAGGTTATAGGATTTTAGCACATCTGCTTCTCTTCTATCCCACCCACCCAGATGCTGACCTGGCAGAGCTGAGCTGTGGAATGGATGCTTTGGCATAGCAGGTGCGTTGGCAGAGTGGTGCCCTGGTTTATCCACATAATTATGCAGGAAGACCTTCAGTGATGGAAATACAAGCTGCGGTCAGTTAGTATGGTGGAGCTTCATCCATGTCCTACAGCCATTGACTTGAGCCTAGAATTGGTCTCTGAATTAGGCTATCCTAATGAAGAAATACGAGCCAGGGGAGATTAGGAGAGAATGTGTGAGCACCTAAGTTGAACATGTGCTCAGAGACACTCTTGCGGCTTAGCTGTAAGCGTACAACAGCTCTTTCTCCACCTTCCTTTTGCTGCTGATTCTGTCTGGTGGACTTAGGAGCCCTTCTAAAGAAATAAAGTCGATCCAACAAGTCTGAAATCTGCCATTCCTTGAGTTCCAGTACAGTTCTCTAATAACATCACATTGCAGGGCAGTGGAATGGGTGGCAAGCAAATTCTGCCTGGCTCATTTTCTCTTTAGAAAGGTTAAGGGAAATGCGGTGGTGATGTTGTTGCTGATCAAGTCATCTCCAACTTGTGGTGACCCCATGAATGGAAGCCCCCAAAATGTCCTATCCTTGGCAGCCCTGCTCATCTCTTCCAAGTTCAAGGCTGTGGTTTCCTCTACGGAGTCCATCCATCCCTTAGCTGGTCTCTCTTGCCTTCTTCTGTCTGTGTCGTGAGGCCGTAACTCACATCTCCAATTAACTCACACAGCAGCCGGAAATAAAACTAAAGACTTTTATTGCTACTTTCTACAAGATTTACGATGCAACAGATAAGCTCTGGCAATGAGCTCCTCGCAGCTCAGTTTTCCCCTCCTTTCTGAACTAAGAGGGAGAACGTCACGTGGATCTCAATCTCCTCTCACGTCTTTCTGTCCTTGGGTGGGACAAACTTCTCTCCTGCCGTTCCAATTGGTCTAACCACCGCAATCTTCTCTGGAGCTGGGTGTTCCTAAATTCCCTGTTACGTCTTCCTGTTCTCCAGGACTCTGCCCAGCAGCTTCAGAGTCAGGAGGCCGGGTGGGGGTGGGCAACTTGTTCAAAGATCTCGGACTCTGGAGGAAGGGAAGCTGCACCCTGCTCCAACAACTCAGAGCTAGGGTGTGGGGAGGCTACTCGCTCGGAAGCCTCAGAGTCGGGCCGCAGAGGGACTGTTTGGGCCCTGGGCACCAAGTATAAATCTCCTTGTTCCAATGCCTGACCCTCACTGTGAGCTTCTGGCCCTCTCTCGCGTGCCGACGCCTCTGTCGAGCCGCCTGTGACCTTCCCCAGCATGATGGTCTTCTCCATCATGCTGGGAGTCTTGCTTTTCATGATCACCTCCGTTCTGCTTCTAGGGAAAGCTCTGGTTTAAGGAGTGGTAACCAGGACATGAAATTTCAGCAAAGACCAGAAGGACAGTCAGCCTCTCTGTCTTCCTGTGCTCACTATCAAGAGTGCTAGGGTCTCCTGAGGCCCCGCAAGCACTGGGCACAGCTGCATCCCAAGTCACCCCAAAATGCTACTCAAGGGCATTATTGGATGGGAAGCCTGGCTCTCCATGGAAACCAGGAAATGTGGTGGCACAAAGACATCTTGCAGGTGACTGTGATTGTTATCAGCGTGAAGGTTGCTACAGATGCCAATGTTGGCCCCCTTCTGGCACCAGTGCCTGTCACTCTCCTTGTTTGCTCAGCCTGTGTAGTGCCCCGCTTCATTTAACAGCACCACCACAAATGCAGTGCAGCATGTAACATAACAAGGCTGCCTAGTTTCCTCTGACAAAAATGGGAGACGGTATTATTCCTGACTAGCGAGGAAAAAACTCAGACCTGCACAGATCTAAGCCGCATGAGTGACGGCCTGGTCCATCCTGCCTAAGTTCAGCTATCTGGTCTCATCTTTTTTCCAAACAAACAGTACAGTGAGAAAAGTAAGAACAACTTTGTAATGTTCTTTTTGCACAGAAAAGGAGGGAAGGAAAACTATTTTAGAAAGCTCCTTCTCGCTGCCATCTCTAGGGCCATGAAATGCTGACAGCTTTGATTCTTAGGCTTAAATTATATCTCAGTGCCTGGCTGAAAACTGCATGCTACAATGTCAGTGGTAGTGGAATACAGCAGAGCGGTAAAACTATTTCAGGATTTAGTACTTGTGTATTCTTTCTTTTTATTCAGCTTTCCATCAATAACGTCCTTCCACACAGACATTTTCTTCCTTGCTTGCCATCCAGTGCGCATTAATTGTCAGGCAGCTGACTCGAAAGCTACTTTGATTTTGTGCATGAAGGGTTCCCAGTCACAACACTTCCTCAAATAACATAGTTCAGAATAACGTAATTGTTGATAGGTTAGGATTTGACACCTGCCCCATCCTCAACATTTGGTGTGGGAGAGACAGGAGGCGCCCCATGTCTGAGCCCATCAACTTCCCAGTCCATCCATCACCCACCATGGTGCTTCCAGATTTGCTTCCATAATCCCCAGTTGCATTGTAGCTCCCATAATTCCCAGCCAGATTCTGGAAGCCACGGTCCAAGATGCCTGGAGAATACTAGGTCTGAAACAGGTTACTTTATTTATTCATTTGTTTATTTATTTAAAACATTTTTATGCCGCCCCCATTGCAACAAAGCCTTGGGGCTTCTCACAACAAGAACAAAATTATACAATAATAATATTAAAACCCAGTGCAGCTTGGCTTAAAAAATTTAAAATCCTACAAATAACCAATAAATTAACACTTAAAATAAGTTTTAAATAAAAAGGTCTTACCCTGGCGCTGAAAAACAAATAACGACGGCGCCAGGCGGACCTCTCTGGGGAGCGCATTCCATAGGTGGGGCACCACCGCAGAGAAGGCCCTTCTCCAGGTACTTTAGCAATAATACACCATGAGCAGTTCTGTTGTTCCTACGCAGTCTTCCGCATCCACAGTTCTGCATTTCCTTCCCCTCCAGTGCATAGCAACACAGGAATCTTTAGCCTGTTAAAATTCACCAGTAACCAAAAATGCTTTAGGGCAGAGTGCATGATCTCCATCTAAAGGGTCCCTGTTGAAATCCCTGCCATCTCCAGGCAGGCTGAGGAATCCCTTGTGTTAAATTCTGGAGAGACATTGCTAGACAGTGTAACCCAGATGTCCCCAAACTGTGGTCCACAATCCCCCTTGGCCTGTGGATTTACTAAAATAGCACTGGTGCAGTCTAGTAATTGTTCCCCAGCTATATTTAACAGGTGTTGTTCCTGCTGCTGCTGTTGCTGCTGCTGCTGCTGTTGTTGTGTTTCATTTCTATACCACCGCCGCAGCTGAAGCTCTCTGGACAGTTCACAACAGTCAGTAAAAACAGTCACTAACACAGACAATACAGATGTCATAGAATCAGGAGAACAAAATTAAAAAGTTTAAAGCAGCTAAAATAGATCATGGCAAAAGTTACTTGCCTAAGCATGTGGAACAAGTAATTCCTCTCAAGGCCTCGGGTGGGTAAGCAAATTAGAAAAGAGAGTTTTCTTACCCCAAAAAGATGGCAAATTTGATGCCAGCCAGGCTATAGCAGGTGGGGTTGTTCTATAGATGGAGGAGCCCTTCTCAGCAGCTTCAGCCAGAGCTGACGTGTTGCACGATGCTAATTTCTAGTGATCCTCAGGGAAAATAAAAAGTTTGTGAAACACTGGTGTAGAAAATAATGAACTTCGAAGCTGATGTGGAGCTTCTGGCGATGTATATACACATACATGCATGGCACAAATTTGGTCTACCATACCATGAAGATGTGCAAAGAGTGAAAAACTGGACACACGGACACACACACACACACAGCCCACTTTAATGACACTGGGAAAGAGAATGGTGTGGGGTCTGTGCTTCCCAAGATTTCATGAGCTTGATCTTAGCTTGCCTCCTGGCTAGGGCAGAACATGGGAGAGAAGTTGGCAAGTGCCAGGGAGCCAGCTTCAGGCTGGATATTCACATCCCCAGACATGATGCTATTGGAGGTGAGCAAAACCAAGCCAGCACAATCACCAGCCTTCCCGCAGCAACGCAGAGTGAAACTTATGAATCTGAATGTGGAACAAATGTAACTGAAACAGAAAGAGGGAGCATAGCTTAGATCGCTAATAACCACAGAGGGATTGGAGGCAGATTCCTGCAAGTTCAGGGCCATCTGAGATTTGCCACCTCCAGGAGACATGAAAGAAGAGCAACGCCATATCTGAATGTCTGGTTTTCTAACTGGGTTCTGCTATCCTTTGGCCACAGTTGCAGAAGCCATGTGCCAGCTTTTTAGGCAGGATAATGAGCAGGAATAGGAAGCTACACAAGATTTTGATCTGGGGAACTAGTGACAACCAATGGCCTGGTCTTGCAGCACCAGAACTCAGAGCAGCAATGAACGCTACAGAATGAAGCATCTGACAACGACCTTGGGACAGTCCCCCTGCAGAACCTATGAACGTCTGTGCAAACAGAACCTTATCAGAGACCAAACTGGTGCATGCACAGATAGAGGAGTGCTCCCAACCATGGTTTCTGGCATGGGGCAATTCCAGGGCTAGCCCTCCTGAGAATGAGAGGGTGGTGGCTGCCTCGGATGGCCGATGAGGGAGGCGGTGGAGAGGTCTCACAGGACAGAGTTATGTGGGGTTTGCGGCTTGCCGTGTGTCCCCTAAACTGGCATGATGCCTGCAGGAGGGCTCGGTCTCCTCCCCAGTATCAAAATAAGACCAACTCACCCATCTGATCAGCTTCAGTACCTGGAGCAGAGGGCACCGACTCCATCAATGCACCCAGAGGCGACCATTCAGAACGCAATCAGACCGCCATGGCAAGAAAGATGACCGTGCATGTCAATGGCCTGGCAGCCCTACGGTGGGGAGACCAAATGCTGTCCAGGCCAATTACTGGTATCTGCAGATACACCAAGTACAGCACGGACACTCCGAGCAGCAAAGCACGAGAAGGGGGCCCAGACATCAAATCCATCAATACATTGCATTATCAGTCAATTTGAGCAACCAAGCTCCATGAAATTAAGGAGCCCACTGAAAAAGAGATCCAGCTGCAGGCACTCAAGGAAACAATCCTGAAAGCGCAGCCGGAGCACGAGAGTCATGTCACACTGGGAACAGTATATTTTCGAAACCAATATGAGCTCAGCCTGCAGTATGGAATTGTATTTCGGGGGCAGAGGCAGCTTCCAGCTTTCTTGTGTGGGGGCATTGTTTACACAATGCGTGCCTCAGACTTGGGCTTTGGCAGGTGTGCTAGGAGGGTGAGAAAAAGTGTTTATTGGCCAGGAATGAATTCACGGCTTCAGTCTTTAATGGAAAGATGAGCAATCTGCTAACCATGTGAAAATCAGGAAGAACAAGTACCTCTTGTGCCACATGAGAAGACCTAAGGACCTCACAGATTCTGGAGCCTAGTTAGTTTAAAGCTGAGTAAATCATATTCATGCACACCAGGAGGAGGTTGGGTTGTAAATTATTCCTTGGAAATTTTTGTTGCTGTTGAAATTAAGTGGGTACACTCCACTGCTGGTCCTTCATGAAATGAATGATGCTTAAGTCAATCACAGCTAGAGATGGGCAAATGAGTGATATTTGGGATCTGATGGCTCCTCTGAGCACCACTTCCACTCTCATGCACAAATGGAAAATTCATACGGCAGGGAAAGCCATATGAGGCGAGACTGAGGGAACTGGGTCTCTTCAGCCTGGAGAAGAGGAGACTCAGAGGGGATCTGTTGGCGACATACAGGTATGTGAGGGGATGTCACATGGAGGTGGGTAGAGACCTGTTCTCCCC
>NW_025336416.1:2866299-2921400 GCF_004798865.1 Varanus komodoensis
TGTGACATCCCCTCACATACCTGTATGTGAGGGGATGTCACATGGAGGTGGGTAGAGACCTGTTCTCCCCTGCAGAGGAAGGCAGGACGTGATCCAACGGAGCAAAGCTCAGGGAGCCAAGGTTCCATTTGGATGCCAGGAAGCACTTCCTGACAGTCAGGACCCCGGGGGTGTGGAATGGGCTTCCACGAGAGGTCGTTGAGGCCCCATCGGTGCGGGTGTTCAAGGATAGGCTGGGCGTCCACATGGTAGGCATGTCATGGGCAGAGTAGGCTGGAGCTGGGGGTCAGACTAGATGGCCTGGGAGACCCCTTCTGACTCGCTCTGTTTCTATGTTATGCAAATCAAACTGCTATTGAATTGAATGTCTGTGCAGATTCCCCTCCCAGACCAAAGTAGGGTTGAACAGCCTATTGCAGAAATGTGTGCAAATTGAACAAGCAATTGGGAATGAGAGCACGTGAGTGTGAGATTGTCAATTTGTCAATATTTTGGGCAGAGGTATGTTCTGGGGCTTTGAATGATTTCTGCCCCATTTCCCTAGGCCAGGACAGGCAACCTGAAGTCATCTAGAATTTTGGACTACAACATCCAGAATCCTTGGCCATTGTGCTGGGACAGATGAGAGTTGTATCCTAGAAAATCAGGGTGCCAGGTTGCCTGTGTCATAAGACAAATGGCATGGCATTGGCATCTTCTTGTACTAAAAGTGGCGTCACCATCTTCTTGCTTATACAGCTTCCTTCCATCTTCTCCATCACTGAGATCAGGTCCTACCTGTGAAATTTAGAGGAATGGAAGGTGCCAGTCTTAGTCCCACAGCGTCACTCTTCTAACTGCTATGGCAGCAGTCAGTCTGTGCCCTGCCTGCTGCCACTCTATTTGCTGGAAATGAAAAGATGCAACAATAAAGGCAACAGCAAAACCTTTGTTTAAAATGAAAATGTATTCAGGACTGCTGCTTGGAAACTTTTCCTCCACCCCCAGAGACCTGTTCTTCTTAAGATCAACTATGTAACAGGTATAGAAGGTGCTGTATAAAGCTAAAGTAAAAAGAAGAGTATTTGTCCCAAAGTGATCACTGTGCCATCACAGAAGCTTCTTTCCCAAGATGGTTTGAGCTTTGTTTTGTTGTTCAGTGCCAGCTATGCTGCAAGATTTCATATAACTATTAAAGGTTGCTTTGCTTTGCTTTTTGCTTTGCTTTGCTTTTTGCTTTGCTTTGCTTTTTGCTTTGCTTTGCTTTTTGCTTTGCTTTCTGACTTGCTGTTAGGTTTTTTAAGACCACTAACAAGAAAGACAGCAAAAGAAGAGGGATGTTAGGTTGCTGGACTGAATTACACTACAGGCTGTTCTTTATCTCTGTTCAAAGTGTGCTTCACAAACATCCCCTAATGAATGTCAGACAGGTAGTTCATGAAAAGCCATCTGGCCCACTGTGGATGCTGCAGTCCGTGCTGTTAAACAGTCATAATATTTCAAGGTGAATCAAAGCATGGCTGATATAATAAAGTCTGCAGGGCTTCCGGCTTTGGGAGGAGACTGAGTGGAGAGGTTGACCACCACCAGGACAGACTGATCTACCATCACCTTGCTTTGCATTTGCCATTAGAAAAGGCCTTCCAGCATTCTCCTTTAGCTTTCATTTGTGTCAATAATAACTAACACAACAGGCTATTTCCAGAAGCCCAGGAAAATCAAGAAGAGAAATATGCCAGGTGTGTCAGGATGTATTCTTTGCTGGATCCCCCATTTGGCGGCTGTTGCTTTATAAAGATATAGAATTTTTGGCTGGTGTAATATAACAGATCCGTGTTGGGCCTTAATGTTGTTGTTTTTCTTCTTTATGACTTGTTGAGATGTAAGTGATTGAAAAATGGCTCCTTTAAATTCCAGCGACTGCAGCTTCTAAGCTGGCCTGCGAAAGTGGGGAGGGCGCAAAAGAAAATTCTGTCCTGCCAAGCTATAAATATTTCTTTCAGTCCTGAGGAAGGAAAGTCAGTCTATAGGTTGTCATAGAGAGGAAGGCCAGGCTCTCTTATCAATCACCCCAGAGTGCAGAACATGGAATAATGGGCTCAAGCGACAGGAAGCCGGATTCCAGATGGGCATCTGGAAGGACTTCCCGACTGTTAGAGCAGTACAGCAATGCAACCAAGAACCCAGAGAGGTGGTGAGCTCAGGGCCGTCTTAACAGCATTATGTGCCCCAGGCAAAGCAGTGTCCTGGAGCCCCTACGACAACTACAACTTCTGTTCATTTTGGAAGTTTTCCCATTTTCCCAGGGTTAACATACACAGATTAGTATGGGGCCCACGGGCAAGTGCCCATCAGGCCCATGCGTTCAGACTGCCCTGGGTAAACTCTCCCACGGTAGAGGCATTCTTCAGCTGGATGCACAGGCAGCCCTCCGAGAGGAATGGTTCAACTTGAAGTCCTGCACTGAACAGGGGGTTGGACCTGATGGCCCTCTGGCCCCTTCTATGTTTCTTGCATACATACATAGTTGTGTGCATGCACTATGGAACTGTATGGCAAAAAAGAGATCTGAGGTTCATCTTGCCTCATTCAAGCTGAAGAACCAAAGGAGATTCCAGAGGTACAAAGCATGGTTAAACTCCATCTCCAAAGCAGAAGAACTCATCATACCATGCTGTTGCGAAAACAGGCACTGCACCAGCCAGGGCCGTTTGAACGCATAATGCAGGGGCCCACAATGCTGTTAAGACAGCCCTGACTGCACCACCTTTGGCAGCATCCAAAATCATCTGAATCACTAAAGAAATGAGGCCTACTCATTCTTGTCCTACGGCAGCTTGTCTCCACAATTTGAAGCTCCTTGTTATGGCCCAGAAGGTCTCCAGCGCTTCCTGGACATTCACCAGTGCGGCTCTCTGCCTTGGTCCATCCTCTTGATCCACTCAAGGGGGCTCTGAAGGTTGGACCTCAGACTCCTCCAGTGGACAGGGAGGCTCCTGAGATACTCTCCAACCTGCTCTTCATTCCACAGACCTTCACTGTCTCTTTAGTAATCATACAAACATTTGTGAATATCCAGTCCAGGGCACCGAATATTACCTATTCCAGAACCATTTCAGGTACTATGCAACTCCATGCACCTTTGCTTGAGTGTTGCTTGGTGAAGGTAACAGGATCCACACTGGAACATGACCGTCACAATCAATTGAGTGTGGGTGCAATTAGAGCTGGCCAAAGATTTTGGAAGGATCCATTTTTGTCAGAGGCTGGGGTGGATGCGTTAAGCAAAACAGGAGGCAAATAACTAGGGAGAGGCAAAATGTTCTCTATTATGTTCAGGTGATGGAGCTTACCATGAGTTCTGGGGACTGACCCTAAGTTCTCTTTTATTGAGTAGGAATCATCTTAGAAAAGGGTCCAGAGGAGGTCAGCAAAAATGATCCAGGGTGTGGAAACACTGTCCTGTGAGGAGAGACTGGGAGAACTGGGCATGTTCAGCCTTGAGAAGGGAAGACTGAGGGGGACATGATATCCTTCTATAAGTACCGCAAAGGCTGTCACAAAGAGGAAGGTCAAGATCTCTTCTTGCTGATGCCAGAGTGCAGGACATGGAATAATTAATTCAAACTGTGACAACCCTGATTCAGGCTGGACATCAGGAAAAGTTCCCTCACTGTCAGAGCAATCCAATAGTGGAAGCAGCTTCCTGGAGAGGTGGGGGGCTCTCCCACACCGGAGATATTCAGGATGAAACTGGACAGCCCTCTGAGTGGGATGGTGTAACGTGGTGTCCTGCAACAGCAGGAAGTTGGACCTGATGACCTTCTAGGCCCCTTCCAACTCTACTATTCCATGATTCTACGAACTCTCTAGCTGGCAGATGTCTTGCAACAACTTCTGTTACTTTCCCCTACTCTCATCACCCCTAAAGGAACCACCAGGATGGCATCCCTTCTTCATTGCCTGAGAACACAGCAGTGAATGTTCAATAGCCATTCTAGGCTAGCTCAAGATATATACAGGACTGATGGTACAGGAAGATGACAACATCAGGGGAGTAAAGCATTTGTTTTCTCTTTAATGGCCAAGGAGGAGGTGCATTTTTCCTGTCTTTCTTTATGCAAGCAGTTCTCCATGCTAAAATAGGGCCCAAAACATCATTTCCCAAGAAATCCCAAGCACATTTCAAAGTACTCTGCAACAAAGGCAGAAAAATGTAGTTATTTTTCAGGGAAAGAAAACTTTTGAGAAGTTGGAGGATGGATTTCAGCCCAGCATGATCCCTGCTGTCTTTGGTTTTGTACTTTGGAAGAAGAAGTAAAGAGTAAGCATCCACACAGCTGTTTTGCTTCTTACAAAACTCTGTCTGACTTGTAGCTAAGCTGCTGTCTCTCTGGCCTGCTCCTGCCATCTCCGCCAACAAATATCTCCCCATGTTCCAAATCCTCCACAGCCTTTCCCTCTAATTTCAGAAATCAGATGGGGTTTTGTTTCTCTGGTTTGGTTTTTAGTGTACTTGTTTGTTTGCTCGGTAAGAATGAAATGTTGGGGGAAGGAAGGGGGGGTCCTTATTGAAATGCTGCAAAGTGTGCTATATGGCAATAAAAACAACCTGGGGCTTTCTGCACTCCTTGATGGCAGTCATAAAAATTGCTCCCACATTCAAGGAACCCTAGAAAAGCTCATTCAGGAAATAATGGAGCTTAACTCAGAGATGGTTGCTTGCGTCAAGAACCGAGATATGCTACAAGGAGAAGGAGCTAGGACATCTTTCATCTCAAGGGCTGAATGTAATTTTAGAGGAGGGGTTTTGTTTTGTTTTGTTTTGAATGGGGAGGGGGGTGCATTCCAGTGGCTGATGGCAAGGGACCAAAAATAAGGAAAAATGCCAATGGGTTGTAGCTGAAAGCTCTTACTCCTAGCAGCTAATCTTTCGGAGAGGTTCTTGCCTCATTTTAGAATGGAGAAAAACTGCATAAATTTATTTAATTGCATATTTATTTATTATATTCCATATTGCCCATTAGCTGAAGCTTTTTGGATGGTTTACAGAACAATGCTTTAAACCGTAAAATATAATAGCATAGTATAGCATAATAACAAAGCATAAGTTTTAAAGAGAATAAAACCAACGTGAGAACCATGATCAATTCTGCAGCAGTGCAAAGATCTCAAAATGCATGACTGTGTTCTGCTTTGTATGTTAAGCTGATATGCCAAAAGCCTGAGGAAAGAAAAAAGTCTTTGCTTTGTGCTCCAAAGACCACCAGCTCAAGTCTCCCTGGGGAGTAAATTTTATTTTCAGGGTGCCACCACTGAAAAGACTCTCTTCTTAGCAGTCTTTTCATCACCACCTTGGGTGGGGTTACCTGAAGCCTTTGAGGATGATTGTAGAGCCAAGGCAGGTATATACGGAAAGACCTGCTCCTACAGGTAAACTGCACCCATGCCATTTAGAGATTTGTAGGTTAATACCAGCACTTCAACTATGGCCCAGAAAAGGTTAGGCAAGCAGTGAAAATCAGAAGGCACTGGCATAATAGGACCATCTTGGTCGATCCCTGTTAGCAGTTTTGCTACTCTGTTTTGGACCAGCTGATGTATCCCAAGAATTTTCAAAAACACCCCTTTCGCAGCATTCCAAATGAGTTTATCAGTGCATGAATAGCCTTTGCCAGGCCGCTGCTGCCAGGCTAGGATCATCATTCGTTTATCAGCCTAACTGGAAAGAAGGTGCCCCATGCTGCCGAAGCCACCTGTGCTGCCAACAAATGCAAGGAAACTAAGATCACCCCCAGACAACACCCTTGATCCTTCAAGAGAAATGGGATCCCACCAGAACAGGCTGATCATCACTTGTCTGGACAGAGGAACCATCCACTCAAGGTACTGCTCCATGATCTGGACTGAATTTCAGGTTACTGGCCCTCATCCAGTCCAGCACCAAATACAGGAAGTCGTCAAGAAACCACCAAAATTTGGGGCCTGGGAAGCCCTGGAAGGCTGGATTGGTACCCAAGAAGAATCTGTTTTGCCTCTGGACCAATGGCTCTCCTGTGTTGGAGCCTTGTGATGAGAATGGGAAAGTTTTTGAATGTCCCCTGTGCTCCACAGCCATGGTGCCAGGATCCTTGTAAGAGAAGTGAGTTAGAATTAATATTCCCAGCTGCAGGACCAGAAACAGTGTTGTGACATGGAGGGTTCTTCTTCAGGACACCAGCCAGCCATACCCTCTTCCACAGTACTCCATTCCCTGTAACTTCCCTTGAGTCCCAGCATCCTGCTTTCTTCTCCAGCAGCCGGTCACCATTCCATGGCCAATCAGCACTGTCAGCCTTCATGCAAAAGTTACAGTCTGGTGGCCACCTCTAAGAGTCCCCTTCCCCACAAAGACAGGTGGTTTTCCTGGAAACTCTAGGGTTCCACCAACTTTGCTGATCCCTCCTTCTTCCGCTGCAGAAGAAGGTACTGCAGAGTCTTTTAAAAACCTAATAATAAAACTGAATTGATAGATAGTTTGCTGTCTCTTGGGAGGAGTCTAACACTTACTTGAGAGAAGTGGCAAGTGTTAGAATGTCTGTTATCTTTCTGTTTTAGAGTAAAATCCATGCGAGAAGAACGTCTTCTCTCCATCCCACAATCCCCCAGCACCAAAGGCATAGAGCTGAAACAGATCTTGCTCTATTCTTTCTGATCCATGTCAATTCCCCCTTTGCAGAACTCTAAAGAGATATGAAATGGGTTGGCAGTGGATAGGATGGGAGGCAAGGAGTGAGTGGTCATTTCTCATTTCCCCTTGATTTTGCAGTACACCCAAAACACCCATTTCTCTCTGGGGCCTTTGCTGGCCAAAGAGATCATTGCAGCATGAACCTCCGAAGCACTTCCTTTGAGGTGGCCTCGATCCTGCTATGGCTACAGAAGCAGGCCAAAAGCAGACCACCCTTCTTTCCCATCCTCCTCAGTGCACAGTGCTAGAGCCCAGGGTATGGCTGTTTGCCCCAGGAAGCCATTTGCTGCTTCTCAGTCCTCCCCACTGATTCTCCTGACATTTCTGCTTCTTTCGGCACACCCGATATACTCCTTGCCACTCAACAGCCTTGCCTTGCTGAAACCGCAGCCCCCGATGCCTGCAAAATGGGGCCATAAACACAGTGGAAGTGCTTGGATAGCATTATTTCTGGGAGACTTGGTGCAAAAGCCATCGTGGGTGAAGAGCTGCTGAGTAGCAGAGGACAGGAAACGGCCCTAAGCAGAGACTCAGAAGGTGTGTAGGTTTATAGACTATGCAGAGCCTTTGCTGAGATCCAAATCAGGAAGTCCCCAGTTCAAAACTCACCTCTGTCCTAAGCCAGTTGGTGGCCTTAAACAAGCCAATTTCTCTCCTCCTCCTGTCTGTAGTGTTGCAGTGGGGAGAATATTATCAAAGCTGGCATCGAGAGTAAGCATGGTTGGAGCAAGCATGCTAGGAACCCATGCCTATCACAGGGTCACCGGCACGAACTCCTGCATTTTCTCCTGTTCTCTACCCTCTTCTCACTCTGGCCAAACAGAGGGTCCCATTGAAAGTGTCTGGCACAAAGACCTCCAAACCCAGCAGCTGGTAGTGGGAGCCGCCACCCATCCCTCCACTTCACTCTGCAGTCTCTCTGATGTTCACTGATGACCTCACTCGAAGGAAGTCATCCCACAGTGAACGGATTCAGTGGAACAACCACATTTCTGTTCTTGTCTCCTAAAATAAATGTCTTTCCCTTTGCCTTTTAATCATACTTTGAAAGTCATGTCCAGAGAGGAGAGGAATGATAAACAGCTGTAGAAGAACTAAGTTTTTTGATGGCATTTTTATTTGAAAGGTTCCTCTGAACAAAATACAAGCTTTACCAGCAATTGGTTATTTTATCTAATCTGCTCCTTAGGGCTAAATTGACTTCCTTCACCACCATCCCTCCTCTTATGACTTTGTATTTGAAATGTGGCCTTTTTTGTTTTGTTTCCCTCACTAAAAGTTTTTTTAATCTTTTTATCTGGCTGAGTGATAATCAGTAAGCATAGATAACCCGGCAAACACTCTGCAGGTCTTTAAAGAAGGAACAACAGCTTTTTATCCTCTTGTATGCACTCACCTCTGTCGTGAAAAGTTCAGAGTTTTCAAAGAGCAAAACTATCTAAAAAACCCTCTTTCTGAACAGTGCGTTTTTGGAGAGGCACCGTGTCAATGCCATGGGAAACAGTTGCTCTGCAAGACTCCATTAATGGTATCCTTCTGGTGGCTTCCAGTGATGTTTCAGGCTGGTGGGGCTGAGTGCAGGACTACCGGTGGAGCCAAGGGTCACAGGAGGCAGAGTCCCCTAGATCCAACTTTCTCCCCATTCCCTTTCCTTGCAAAGAGAACTAAGAACACTCAGCATCATATAATGAGAATTCCACAGGTTCCAGTTATTGTTCCGCTACGGCATCAAGCTGTTATGGAAAGTGAAAACTGAGGATAGAAGTCAACTTCAGATCTGACCCATGAGATCTCGTCTTCTGAACAATGCAGAAGAAGCCATTTGAACCTATACGTTACAACCCCCCATGGTACAGAACAGCCAGACTGAGCCATGCAAGTTAAGTTTCGGACCACGGTTGCAAAACAGACGGTTGGGAAAAGATGGATCTCACCTGTACCACAATTGCTTTGAACTTACATTTGTTTGATTCAACAATAACACATTGCACCGAAAAGGCAAATGGAAGCAAATATCTTCAAGCTCAGCAGTGCTGGACAGTTGATGGTCTGACCCATGAACCTCTCAACACAGATTTCTTTCTGCTCTGGACTACAGCAGCAATCGAGTGTACAAAAACAGATAAACTGATGGAAAGAATTTCAAGAGCCTGAATGCAAAGCAGAGGATCAAGGGATCTACAGAACGACATAATGAAACATTCCTTTAAAGTTGTTTTTTTCTGTTCTCTCAACAATTCATTTCATGGGAAAGGGCAACTTGTGGTAAGTTGCTTCAAAGGCATAAATACAAACCAGATTGAAAAATAGGGGGTGGGAAGAAGGGGAAAAAAAGGATAAATGAATAGCACGGATTCAAGGGCTCCTGGAATGATCCATAATTGCTCAACTAACCCACTCTGAATGCCAAGTTAAAATGCAGAAAAAGAGAGCAAAAGTAAAAATGAGAAAAAATGCAATGGTTAGGAGCTCCAGAAAACCATAAACGCACATCCATTTGTGCTCACAGGTCTCCAGTTTAATTAAAAAAAAAAACTAAATTAGAAACTCTACAAAATAGCAAAGGATTCCTACAAGCACTCCAAAGGAGGCAACCTAGAAGGCAGGTGGCAACCCCCTCCGTGTACATCACCTGGCTGGGCATGTCTGAATGACCAGCCTTTTCAGACCAGAATCCTGCACCTGGCTCCTGATCCAGGACCAAATTGGGAATCCAGCCAAACAGTCCTCCTCAATGCTCTGCCCACCTGCTGCCTTCTTACAGACATCCATGAGCAATTGAGCATGTCCTATGCATTGCCCAAGAAACAGAGCAAGCAGGCATGAGCAGAAGAACCAGCCCGCCCAGTTGCACCCGAGGCACTCATGGAGCTCAGAAGCTGAGTGGAGCTCTCAGTATGTGAATGCATTGCGCCTTGAAAGGAAATCGCCCATGCATCCAAATGCAACTTCCTTTCGTTCCGTCTCTACAGAGGGTCATCGAGGCACAGCAGATGGAGTGCTGAGCTGGGATTCCAGAGACCTGGGCTCTAGTCCCTACTCAACCATCAGTCTCACCAGGTGCTTTTGAGTCAGCACTCCATGACTCTCATCCCGATCTATCCCACAGGATTGTTGCTGTGACAATAAAAGGAAGAGGATCATGAAGCCATCAGAAAAAGGGGGTGGGGAGGCAGGATATCAACATAAGAATGAATGAATGAGCGAACGAATGAATGAACGAATGAAATAGAAGTTCATCAACCAGACATGGCCATACATGCATCAGCTGGAAGGGGAGACTGGTAAGTATGTGCCTTCATGAAAGGCCTGTGCATGATGCAGTGTGCGTGAACTAAGTATGTGCTGTGCATGGATGCTGTGCATGGCGCACATGGGACTGTGAGTGGTGTTTGAGAGAGAGAGAGAGAGAGAGAGAGAGAGAGAGAGAGAGAGAGAGAGAGGTGGCTCTGACTGCATCCATTGCAGGCATGTGGCTCCCGGGAGTTTTCTTGGGCAGCACAGTGACCTGCAGCCTGAAAACGATTCCCCATCCCTGCCCCAGTTCCTTCATCCTCACCCTTCCGCATCAGCAATGCACAGAAAACAATGCCTTAAAAACAAGTCTTGATGGAACTGCAGACATGGCTCATCCTTCCTTCTTGGGTGGTGCTTCATGGATGTGCCTGTGGACCAACAAGACACAACAGTGCATGAAAAGAATCCTGATGCATCGCCGCAGGCTGTTTGTTTTGCACAGGGCAATAACTGGATGGGACGGGTGGCAAAAGCTTTGGTGCGATGGACTGGCTGAAGGCAGGGATAGATGGGGGAAAGATGCACATACCCTGCAAGAACGGAAACCTGCATTAAGTGCCATCCAATTTACAACATTCACCTCGTTAAAAAAGAATCTAGGGGGAGTGGAAGGTGGAGGTGAGCCAAAGAGAGGAAGCATAAAAGAAAGGGTGAACCCATTCATCCCTACGGAGCATGGCTCTCTCTGCGTTGACTCAGAGGTAAGGTCCACTGAGTCCAGCCACCTCCCAGTTAAGAGTGCAGAAGGACATCTGGCTTTGGAGGAATTCAGCCGACGACAGACAATAATGATATAAATGTGATGCAAAGACCATCTCATTTCATCGCATTCATTTGCAAGCCGCTTTTCCAATATTGTGCCAAAGTGGCCCTCAACTTAACCAATGTACAACCATTAATATAACTTACAACATAAAAAACAACAATAAATATTTTATGCATGCATGCATTTTGGACTCTAATGTGGACATATACTAGAAATAGCAATATGCAGAATATCTGAGAAGCAGTACAAATGATTGAATCCAACAAATGAGCACTAAACAGTTGAGAAAAGAGTGTATAATACAGAAAAATAAGTAACGTTTCTTTCAAAGATGAATAAATCTGGTTGGCTTGTGGGTCCAGATTTCCACCGCAAGCTCATATTACTTGCTGTGACGTATAAGAGTGCAATTCTTTGCCCCCTGCGGATTCCCAGATCCGCAAAATTGGAGGCAGAGCTGGGGATCTGCACTCAGATTCACCTTGAAATTGTGGACTAAGAGAAATGGAGTGGAAGAAAGAATTCTGGTTCCAGCAGACTCAAGCTTTCCCAGCCTGGTGTTCTCCAGATGTTGTGGATTGCAGCCCATGGGGAAAAAAACCTGCCAGTCAGTGCTAGAGGAGATCAACCCTGTCTGCTTTTTAGAAGGCCAGATACTGAAGATGAAGCTCAGATACTTTGGCCACCTAATGAGAAGGAAGGACTCCCTGGAGAAGGGCCTAATGCTGGGAACAATTGAGGGCAAAAGAAGAAGGGGACGGCAGAGGATGAGGTGGCTAGATGGAGTCACTGAAGCAGTTGGTGTGAGCTTAAGTGGACTCTGGGGGATGGTGGAGGACCGGAAGGCCTGGAGGAATGTTGTCCAGGGGGTCACAATGGGTTGGACACAACTTCACGACTAACAACAACAACAAAATTGAGCCCACACACTGGCCGAGCACCGGCAGAAAAGGCATGGTCTGGGCAGGAGTTCTGCTGCCCAAGTTTGATGCTGATATCAAATTGGGACTTTCACCTTCCAAAGTTTGGTGCTCCCACCATCTCCAGTGATGCCACCCCTGAACAATGAGCACATCCCGTCATCCCAAACCAGCCAACCCACCAGCGCTAAATGCTCTGTGCTAAGTGAAGGCCATTGCGCACACTCCCTCTCCCTGCCTCCCTCCCTCCCTGCAAGGACCCATCTGAAACGAGTGCCCATTGTGCATCATCGCCAACATTTTAGGGCTTGCTTGGGTGTTTGGAGAGGCCAGCATGGCTCAGAACTACACCGACGCAATGCAGGCTTAGGCAGGAAGAAGTCCCAGGACTCCAGGAGTTGCAGGACTCTGTCCTTGTCCAGGCATGCATCAGATTGCACGCTTACTGAAGGCTCGAGATGAATCCTCTCCGATATTGGAAACTAGGGCAGGAGGAGGGGTGGGGGAGAGATGCCACAAACCTGTAGAGCTTTCTATGTCTCTGCAGGCTCACCGAGCAAATGCATGCAGAATTTCACAGAACGCACTGTCCAAAGGAGCAGAGCGGGAGTCCCAAGGTGGCGACAGATGGCTGACAGGAGGGAAGCTGTTCTTTCTCAGTCACGGAGGGTTTCAGCTGGGTGGAGGATGTGCCCGGCTCTCCACTTAGAGTGCAGATTCTCAGCCTCGCACAAGGCGAAGGAGATGCCATGACCCCTCCCTGGCTTTACACTCTCTGCTCCGCGTAGCACGGGGCTGGCTCCAATCACACTCCAACTGCCAAGAGGACCGCTGTGGTGATAAGCCAGATGAAATGAGCTTAAGTGTGCAGTTTTATGAATGCATCGTTAACATTATTTGCATGCAATTTGCATGACAGCTGGAGAGGCCAAGCTGTGGCTGGTGGATATGCCTCGCTTCCATATGTGATGCAAGGTGAGCTGTGAATAGTTGATTTCCTGTTTTCTGGGGCATACTTTCTTTTCCTTTTCCCAGCCAGCTGGGCTGACCAAAAGATCTGGCACCACTAAGCCACATGTTCAATCTCATTAGATTAGCGTAAGAAAAATCAACTGATCTGAACGAGCACATCCAGATGTGTAGAAGGCGTTGACCCAAACTCATCACCAGATGACAGAGAAGGAGGGAAGTGTCTGAAAACCCTTCAGCAGCTGGGAGACATTTCTTCTTGCAAAGCATGGGGGAAGCAATCTTCAGCTCATTAAGTTATTGGGAAAACAAATATTTGAAGGGACTTCACAGCTTCGCTTTGGTCTCACGTCGCTCCAAGGAAGAAGGCCAAACAGGAGGGGTTTAAAACATCAAACAACTACTGTGGGGGTGAGCAGAGAGCTATGTATATGAACTGATTGTATTAGGAGCAAGTAACTATATTTGCTGGTGACCATGGTGGTATGTTAGTATTGTGGTTAGCATTTTAGTGGCAGTGACGGCGTTTACAATCCTAAGAATTCATCGGGGGTTGTTTAAGGGAAGCCACCAACAAAAAGTCCACCCCGGTCTAGATAATTACTCCCAATACCCGGAAACCCCCGAATTGATGTGAAGATCAGTGCTGCTGCAGTGACCTACCTCATGGGCCACTTGCCACAGGAGGTTCCCAGTGATGCCAAACCCTGACACCTGGGTGTCATTTTAATGGCCTCCTTCTGCATTAATGCAGCTAGTTCTGGTATGAATGTTCCCTCTTTTGGCCACAGATCCTGTAGCCTAATTTTACTATCAACATTAAGTGGTTGCATTTCATGACAACAAGTTGCGTTCCAGCTTCCAATCTCAGACTACAACAGTGGTGTTGAACCCCAGGACTGTGAGTCAAATCGAGCTGGCCCTGAGCTGCCCCTCTGGAGTTCCCCCAGTGACTATGTACCTTTCCCCATGCCTCAGCCCCCCTTTTACCCACTGTCAATTATTCGATGGTTTTCTCGCTTGAGCATGTGCTCCTCTCCACCACCACCATCACCACCACCATCCAGCTGTAAGAGGCCCAAACATGCTGGCTTCTGTGTTTTGGCTTTCATTTGCTCATGGCTCCATCAGTTTTGCACTTGGCCCTCTGTTCCTCTAGAATGTGTCCCCCACGAGTTTCTCTAAAATGGAGTCTGGTCCTCTGGCCAAAGGAATTTAAGTAGCACCTGTCTTCATTACATATTCTTGTGCTGCTCATGTCCTTGCCAGCAGTGGCCAACTTGGGCTCACGGGAGGGTGGGAGAAGGTGAAGCCTCAGGTTGCTATACATTTCACAAGAGCAAGAGCAGCCCCATGTCTCTGGCCACAATGTTTGCGTCTCTAGCCTCAGATGGAAGCACCGGGGGATTGTTTCTCAGAGCGCTGTGCTCCAAGAGGGTTGAACACCAGTTGGTCTCTCATTTTGTTGCCTCTTTCCTTCAGCTTTCTGCAACAAGTGCAAAGACGTCAACTTCCTCGGCTCATTTCTCTTTTGCTTTGTGTTTAAATTTAGGCAGAAAGCCTTTGCTGCTGTTATGTGCCCTCAAGTCATCTCCAGCTTATGCTGACCCTATGAGTAAAGGCCTCCAAAATGTTCTTTCCATAACAGCCCTGCTCAGCAATTGTAAATCCTGCCTTCAACTTTTCCTACTATGATGGTCTTCCTCAGTAACTCTTACCTTCTCATGATGTATCCAAAGTTGTGTCATTTCTGCATCCAGGGAAAGCTCTGGCTTGCTTTGATCTAGGACCCACTCGGTCATCTTCCTGCTGGTTCAGAGTGTTTGCAAAATAAAGAAGAAAGCCTTGAAGCTTTCTTCCACTCAAGGACGTAGGGATATCCTTGCCAAATCAAACTGCAGAGTACGGCATTGTGCAGCATCTTACAGTAGCCACTCAGATGCTTCCAGGAAGGCTGAAACCAAGAGGGGCTAAGCAGCAGCCCTCCTTTGCTGTTGCTCTCCCAGAAATTGATATCTGGTGGGATGCTGCCTCTGAAGATGGAGGTTGGCATCATGGCAGCCATGATACCATGGCAAATAGCCATTGGGAGACCTATGCTCCAAGAAGTTGCCCCATCTTCTGGCAGAGAATTCTGTAAGGTCCAGTTGGGAAACCCATCCTCCCCTGACCACACCACTGTGGGCTTTTAGGAAGGTTTGGAAAGCATCCTATTTCACCTTGGCCTTAAGTTTTCTGTTTTTGCTGATCGTATTGTGGTTTTATCCCCTTTTAAGTTTGCACTGGATTTTAGTCTGGCTTTGACTATTGCACATCCTCTTGGGAACGCTTCTACGAATAGCATGAATGGTACCCAAGAAATGCTTTAAACAAATAAATGGTCTGCCAGTCAAACCTCCAGACTGCACAGCTCCTCACCAGACTTCCGCCTTGAAATGCCATGCATGCTCATTGCAGGCACGGCTGTCCCCAGGGACAGTGTTTCAGCCTCGCGATAATTCCTGGGATGCCAAGTAATGCATTTGGTGTGGATACAAGGCTATTCCAGGAAGCATCTGTTGGGCTGAAATGCCACCTCTGCAGGGCTAGAAACACAAAAGGGGAGTGTCTCTCTCTCTCTGTGTCGATAGAAACTTCTTCTTTCAACCAGAAAGAGGAAACAGCCATGTGGATTGCACAAGTGCTCAGCAGCAACTTTGTGTAGATAACAACATATGCTGGATAGGCAACCTAGCTCAGTACACAAACACGACAAACACAGAATATTCACCTTAAAGCCGAAAGCTTTGGCTTTCACCACCATGATTAACTGGAGACAAAGGCAGGTAGCAGGTGCAAACTGCTTTTGAGTGACGTGCATCCACCATGGATCATGGGAAGTTCCCTTGGATGCAGTTTGAACACAGCTGCACCAGCAGCAAAACAGAGCCCCACACCCCAAGAAATATTGCCCAGTGAATGGGCAGCAAGCAATTTTGTCCTGCACAGTTCAAGACAGGCTGCGGGGAGCTGTCAAGTCCCATTGCTTGTCTGAAAAACAAGCTATTCAAATAGGTGTGAAAAATTGGAGAGCAATTCCAGGTCATATTTGGAGCAATATTAAAGAGAATGTGTGCAGTTAAAGCCACTCCACACCGATTGCTAACCCTATACTACATTTCTATTGACAAGTTTACAAAGAAGTGACTTATGAGCAGATAAAGAGCCCTTAAGTAGCCTGTAAGATGTGCTTGAGAGTCTCTCCAGGCAGGTAAATTTTCAGGCTTGCTGGCTTTAATCCTGTTGTAGAGCCCCTTCCCTTACATAGCAGAGCAGAAGTAAAAATAGGAGAGTTAATCACATTAAATTCCTCTTCGATGTAGACATAATCTGCAAGAATCTCATGAAAACATCCCTGTGTATAACTCCCAATGTCCTTCAGGCAGAGCGTGCAAAAAATAATAATAGAAAGGTACCCAGCTGTCAAAATCAGGCATCTTTTCACTCAGAAGCAAGGAAAGTAAAATGCAAAAGTGACACCATAATATTTTAAAAGGCCTTATTACTAAAATTGCAGTCCAGTTCTTTCAAAAGTGGACTAAGAGGCCCATCTTCTGTCAAACAGATCAGTAGTTTGGTTGATTGCACAAGTGGAAATAGAAACCAGTTGGGGTGGGTGTGGCACCATGACTTTGATTCTGAGGTTGTAGTCATTGGTTCAACCTCCCCAGCCTTTCTTCCCAGAGATGGCCTGGACTACAGTTCCCAGAATTCCTGATGTCCTCCATCTGGCTGGGCCTGAAGGAAATTTTGGTCCAAAGCATCCAAAGGGCACCATGCTGGAAAGAATACACTAGTCAATGGTCCAATGCAGTGTGGTGAACTGGGACTCAGGAGATCTGGGTTTTAGTCTGGTTTCTAATCTACTTGTAGAAAACCAGGAAGGGTGTGGTGTGTATCCAGGGGGGTGCAGCAAGGGCCACATGTGTCTGTTAACTGGACAGAAGTGGTGCATGTATGTTCAGTGTAATGACCTCCTGATATTCAGAGAAAAAACTCATTCGGTCAACAAGTATTATCACCGCCATTCTGCTTCCTCATCTCCCTTTTCATGCCCTGTTTTCATGCTCCATTTATCCCTTCTCAGGATCGGCAGTGGTTGGCCACCAAATCTCAAAAAGCAGCTAGCTGCTGATTTCGGTTGCCAGCACCCTGAAATTCAGTTGCAGGGCAGGAGGCAAACCTTCCATAGGGGCTGTCGGGAGGACCTGTCTGGAGGCCCGAGCGGCCTCCCAGTTCCCCCAACATTGCCCTCCTCTGCCCCACAGCCTCATTTCTAGTCCAATCTGCTCCATCTATAGACAAGGGTGACAAGCTGCTTTTGGCTCACCATATTTCCCCCCCCCTTGTATGCTATCCATACTTTACTGAACCTCGGAAACTTTCTCATACCAGACTAAACTATTAAACCATCTAGCCTGGCATTGCATTTTAAGTGTTGTCTTTTAACCAATGGACTGAAAGGGAGCCCTTCTGCATACAGAACATGTGCTTGACCACTTCCCTTGGGTCCTCAACCTCTTTTCATGAGTATATGACTCCAGTCAGCAGTATCTACCCACTTTCCAGCATACCATCACAGTTACACTGGCTGGAAACTAAGGCTGTGCTCCCATGACCCCTAGACATTGTCTGAGCGCCACAAGGGAGGGGGATCCCTGCTCCAGGGTCAGAGGTGGTTCTCTGGTCTTTGGAAGGGAGATCCAGGGATGTGCACAGAAAAAGCTGGGCTGGCTGGCCTCTAAGGTCTGAAACATGACCTTGGAGAGCGGGGAAAGGAGGTGTTCCGGTGGGCGAGGAAGCATAAATTATCCTGAGCTCTTCCAAACCCCACCCCTAAAAACAATTTCATCCCAAGGACACTGAGATTTCTAACAAAAACCAGGAATCCCTGCAGAGCCCATCTGCTTCTGGCTAATACTAGGAGTTCCGCCAGGGAGAGCCTTGCTGCCGATGAGCGAGCCTCACAAGGACTCTGACTCTGCTGGGACATCTCTGAATTAACCATCCTTTTAAGAACATGATGTGAGAAACCCAGTGAGATTCTACTCTCCCTCTCTTTAGACTCCGAATACTCAGAGTTATTTTCGTCTGGCATTTTCAAGCTTCCGGAAATACTGTTGGAATGAACCGTTGCTCTGTTTCAGACCCACTCCTACACTCAGTTCCTCCATGTTCTTATCAGGTGTATGTGGAAAGAATGCCTGCTCCATGGTCTGGGGGGTCCCTTTATGAGTCCCCTCACTCACTGTGTCTACCTTCTCACCCCCATTGTTCTGGGGGTGGGACTCCATCAGATTGCCTGGGCTCAGCTCCCCAGACTCTGGCCTATAGTGCCCCGAGTCCAAGTTTCTATGAGTGGGCCCAGTGTTTGCGAGTGCCCATTGTGAGCCATATGAGTGACACTGAGGGACCTGTGTCTTTTCAGCCTGGAGAAGAGGAGACTCCAAGGGGATCTGCAGGAAACATATAGGTACAGTATGTGAGGGGGTGCCACACAGAGGTGGGTAGAGACCACCCCTGCAGAGAAGGACAGGATGCGCTCCAATGAAGTGAAGCTCAGGGAACCCAGGTTCCGTTTGGATGCCAGGAAGCACCTCCTGACAGTCAGGACCCCGAGGGTGTGGAATGGGCTTCCACGAGAGGCCGTTGAGGCCCCATTGGTGTGGGTGTTCAAGGATAGGCTGGACATGCATATAGTGGGCATGTCGTGAGCGGAGCCGGCTGGAGCCAGGGGTCAGGCTAGATGGCCCAGGAGGCTCCTCCTGACTCGCTCTGTTTCTATGTTAAAACTGAGCTGCACGTGCTGTGCTAGCAGCGCCCCTCCTCTGCTCCACATGCAGCCTCCGTTCATGCTGCTGCAGCTGATGCAAAAGTTGGATGCGCAGGGCTCACCAGGAAGGGAACCCCACCCGACCGCTAGCAGCCTCCTCCTTCCACACCAAACGCAGCAGGCATTAGTGCTGCTGTGCTCCAGCACCTGATGCGGAAGAAGGCCTGTTGCATGGGCCCACCAGGAATGGAGCCCGGTGTGACCACTGCACAAGCAGCAACCTCTCCCAGGACCTCCTTGGCTTGCTTTGCTTTGCCAGATAGGGCCAATCATGCAAGGAACTCCGCAGATGCTAGGACAGATTCCACTTCTCCAAACCCTAGCTGCATCTCTTCTTCCTCACCACTTCTTTCTCATCACTTGCCACTAGTTGCTTAAGAGGCAGAGATTTGGTGGGCAAGGAGGCAGTAGCGTCAACCTCTCCTTTTCCCCAACCCTGCGATCTCTGTGAGCCAGACACTTGCTCTTTGCACACTGTTCAGAGGGATGCATCACTGGATTCTGAAGTAAAGAAGCAAGGAGCTGGGCAGAAACTTTTGAAGCTTCCTCAAGGTCACTTCCTGAAGTGTCTTGGTCTGACCATGAGATCTGGCCTGTTTTGGAGGAGATGGAAGGGGTTTCAGGAGAGAGGGGGAGCAAGCAGGGTACCCAGTTCTTGCTCCAGTAAGGGGGTGCCAGGAGAGAAGTGCTGCCCAGCTGGTCAGCCTCCATAAATTTTGCCACTGGGCTCTCCACCAGTAAGAACCACCAACATAGAGCCAGCAGCATTACTGAAAGAAAGGAGTTGAGAAGTTTCCAGTTTGGGTTAAACTCTTGACATAAGCAAAGGCTTATCCTTTCAACTTGATAGAAGTCCATTTAGAGTTACACGGTCTTGTAAGCTGAGGGTTTTCAATAAAAATCTTCATTGTAAAGAATTGTCTTGAGTTTTGGAGACTGAAGGAAAGAAGGAAGGGACCAGAAGGAAGGGACTTCTTTTTGTGGCCCCTTCTGGAATCTGGGACCTCAGCAGATACCCAGCCATGCCTGCCTTTGACACTGGTCTTGCATGGAAGCATGGGCTGAGCTTTCCTCCAAAGAACAGGAACGCCTGCCCTGAAACAGAAAAGTCTCCCTGTCCTGGAATTCTGAAGTGTATCAGGTCTGCCACAGGCCCTGGAGAAGTCAGCTACCTCCATACCAGTCTGCTTCTCCCATGGTTCCAGAGAAAATCTCTTCCCAACGAAGTAGAACTCCTGGCTTCCACCAGCAGGCATGGCCAGTCTCGCTATGCATTCCCAAAATCTGTGTACAGCAAAATGTGAAGTGTTACTTGCCATGGCAAGCTGCTCTTTCCCTATCATCCTCCCACCAAGTTTGAGGTTCCACCATGTCCAAGAAAGAAGGCAAATCTGTCAATCGATTGCCTAAAATTTTGTTCCCCGACAGATTGCTGCTACTTTTCCCTGTTAGAGTTCCTTAGATCCTCTGCTGTAATGATATCTTGAAACCATGAAGCTAAACAAGCTATTGGGATCAGTAGGCACTTAGGGAATTGGAGAAAGTGCTGTGGGAACCACCACAACATACCTAATCAGGGTATTGTCATTTTGGCATCTACCTGTTGCATCAATAGCTCATAGGATACACCTAATTCAGCAAAAACGTTCATTCTGTGTCTAGTGGACACTGAAATACCTCAGAGCCTAGTTCATTGCTGTACAGCTAATTCTTCTTTTAAATGTATGTTTTGGGCATGTTCAGTAGTTACTTCATTTTCCAGGCAGTGGGGAAGCTATTACACAGAAATATTTTGTACTGGAGCAGTCTTTAAGATTGACTAAAGTGCACATTTTTTTAATTATTTACCTGCTTGATGGACATTAACAAATGGCCAACATAAATTGATTTTTTGTGTCATTTTGACAGCAAGAAGACTGATATTACAACACCGGAAGGGTAAATGTGCATCTCTTGTGATGTGATGGATTGAGGACCTTACAGCATTTTGAACAGATGCTATACAGGTGCCCCCTTCCAATGGATTCTCATTTGGATATTTGTGCCTGTTTTGTTGAGGTTGATGTATAATTGCCAGAAAGGTATATGCATTTCATACAAATCCATGCATGCATCTTTCAAAACAGGAAAAAATCCAAAAGGATCCTATGAATGCCAAGCTGGGTCCCCCTTCATGGACACCATTGGGGACCTCTGACCTATGGTATTGGGGCTCAGGTATTATGACTTCCCTTCAGCCCAGTCCACCCTAACCCTATCCCTTTACCAGCTCAGTAAACAGAACGGGTTCTGGGGAAAAATAGAAAATCACATTCTGTTGGGTACATTTTGCACACAGACAGCAATGCAGGGAAGATGCAGCACAATGAGCTCCCAGGAAAGGACAGGAGAAGATGAATTCTTTACTTCCAATTAGCACCTACCTCAAAGTCAGTCTCCTCACCCTGTCACAGCTGCCTGGCAGTATAAAACCCCTACACTGTCTAAACCTTTAGCGAGAGACATTTTTCTGCCATCTCCTCTCTTCAATAGATGCTTTCTCTTCCCTTGTTCTTTGTCCCATCTTTGCCAACCTTTGGCAGGAACCAATCTTCCTTCAGCTACTGCATTCCAAAATGTCATCTCCCTAGGACAAGAAAAGTGTTTATTTTCCCTTTCCATTTTGTTTACTCAAGTTTAAAAAGGCCACCTATCTTCTGTTTGCACAATATGCCACAAAACTGACTATACAGTGACAAAGGGGAAGGCTGAATTTGTTTTTTATCCCTGTAACTTATCTCTTGAGATATCTATATCTTCATCTATATCTATAGAGAGAATACTGGAATGGGTGCAGGGAGGGATATATTTAGATTCATTGATTAATCACCTGCCCTTGAAACTTAATTAATTTTAACTCAATTTCCATGGTGCCCAATCCTTAGTACTGCTGCCTTTTGGAGATACAGAAGCAGGTGTCAAATGTTACCAGTTGACAAAGGAAACAGAGGAAGGCTCAATTAAGTGTTTAGAATAAGAATCTCCAAACTGGAAATGAGAATGCTGGCAGTAAGAGGGAACAAGGGAAAATGGAAAAATATCCTCCCACTCTAGTTTTCCAAAAATGCCAGGGGAATGAATGACAGTAGGATTACTATTCTTTCAGCCTCCCCTTCCCCATCCCACTTTTTGGTTTGTTCTCCAGGTCTTCACATATCTACTCTCTGTTATAGAAACAGTAAATAGAGTTGTCTTACCTCACACAAGAACCTTTGTCCATCTTTCGGTTACGGGCAGGAAATCTCAAGGACAAGAACAGCTTGGTCCCCTCAAGATGTTTTGGGTGACAGTTCCCAGAATTCATAACCAATTGCCCTGTTGGATGGGGCTGATGTGAACTGAAATCCTGAACACCTGAAGGGCGCTAGTTTGGGAAGAGTCACTCTTGCGTCTCCAGCAGAAGTTTGACCTTTCCATCAGCTGGTATTTGAGGTTCTTCTGACTATAGATGGTAGGAACTGAATCCTGAACTTTCTACACGCAAAGTATGTTCTACCTCAGTGCTCTGATCTTTCACCCAAAAAGAAAAGGAAAACCTTTTCATCTCAGGAAAACCATGTCCGTTGGGACATAAGAAGAGAAGGGCACTAGAAGGGTAACATTCTGGGACTGCTTCAGTCAGGACAATGGTTCTCAAACCCTTGCTGGCCAGTTATGAGACTCATGTCAGACGCAAAGAAGCCCTCAAAACGGATGACATTTGTAACACTCAACTCCACTGATTAATCAAACCTGGCAAACCAGCCTCCACCTGAGCACCAACACATCATTGAGGGGGAACAGGCAAACTTGATGGACGTGAATCTGGCTAAATCCATTTCATCCATGTCTCATGGACTGCCAGCCACCCATCTGTTCTCTCAGTTGCTCATTTGCAGCATCATAGTTTCCCCCTTTCCAGAACTTTCATTTATGCATAATTACACAAATAAGCACTTGCATAAATTAGCACTTTCAAATGCATACAAATGCCCACATATTGCATATTTTCAGAATAGCCCTCTAGTCCATGGAATCCATATGACTCAGGAAACGCTGGCCTGCTAGAAAACCCACGGGTCAGATTCAAAGAATTCTGAACTCATGGACAGCCAGTGCCGTGTGCCCGTTCAGGGGAAGTGAGAACGCTGGGTTCTAGTCCCCACCCAGCCATGAAGCTCCCTGGTTGACTTTGGGCCAGGCACTGCCTTTCAGCCACTCCTACCTCACAGGGCTGTTGTTGTGAGAAGCAAAACGTCCCTGCCAACTCAGTTTGGTGAGGAAAGGAGAAAGGACCCATTAACTTGATGAATGCTTCTTATTAGCAAGCTTGATATTGCTCACTTTGCATCACAAAGCCAGTCCTTGCTGGACAGCGTTAAATAATATAAATAATAAAAGACTGCAGCTAGAAGCCTCTTGCCTTGATCTGCTGGGAAGGGGAAAGGAAAGAAACTAGGGAAAGAAGAGAGAGAGAGAGAGGAGACTAGCTCTCAGCAATGTTTTCCTTGAGGGAGCTGGTTAGCCACTATGTGAATGAAAATCTCATCCAGCAGGGCCCTTCTGATTTTCTTATTTATCTCTGGCCTGATAATAATCGCACATAGTAAGAAAAGGGGTGTGCCTGAAATATTCTGGGGCTCCCTGCCCTGGTAAACTGCTATTTCTGGTTGAGGAGAACAATTCTAAACCCAGAATCCATCAGGGTTACCTCCACTGAGTAAGGCAAAAAGCATTCATTTACCACTGCCATTAGCCCCATCAAGGAAGACTGTAACCTTTCCGTAGGCTTTTCTGTAATCAAGCAATTAATTAATTTCATTTATAAGCCATTCAAAAACCGAAGCTTTCTAGCCCTTAACAACCATTCCACCTCTCTTGCTCTCACCATCTATATCTATACCTATCAGGCAGAATGCAGATACAGCATAAAAATCAGCATAAAATTCAATTCAAAATTTAAAGCCAGGATCTAAAAAACATTGGAGGAGGCAAACACATTGGACAATTCAGTACAATAGACCACAGTGGACATTGCCACCAGTAATGCCATTAACAGCCGTTAAAAACAATTAAATGTCTTGGCTTAGGGAGAAATCTTTACTTGGCACCAGAAGGATGGTAGAATTTGTGCCAGGCAAGCCTAAGAGGAGAGATCATTCCATATTTGGGGGCTGCCACAGAAAAGGCCCTTTTCCTTGAGACCACCAACCCAGAGGTAGCTCTCAGAAGAATGCCTCTGGTGTCAATATCTAATCATGCCTCCTTCATGTTGAGGACTTATTGCTTGCTTGCTGGAAAGAAAGAATGGCTGTCAAAAAGAAACTGGACAGCCTCCTGAGTGGGATGGTGTAGCGTGGTGTCCTGCAACAGCAGGGGGTTGGACTCGATGGCCTTCGTGGCCCCTTCCAGCTCTGTGGTTCTATGGTTCTGTGAAATGTACCCTGAGAGCTGGGAGCTGGTATTGCTGAACATTCCAGTGCCTGTTCCAGTGCACTTGGGCAGAGCTAATGGATATGTGTGAACAGACTGCCTGGAGAAGTTGGATGCCTCCAACGGGACCCTCAAAGTGGACTTGGATGCCTTGCAGGTCAGTGCCAAGCACCCTTCGATCTATTCCGGTCACTCTGCTATGTTGATGCTACACAAAGAGAGGCAGAGTGAGCACGCACACAAAAGTGGGAAGGCCATAAATAATTTGAGAGACACACGGTGCTTAATTTTTCAAGAGAGAGCAGCGCCTGCCCATTCGTCTTTAGCAAACAAATGGCTGTGCTGCAGGCACTCTGCGTGTGCTCAGCATCCTTCTCCTTAATGAGAGCAGGGCACATTCCAGAGCTGAACGCCCCAAGGAGGAGAGGAGCCTCCATGGTGAAGCACACCTTGGCGTCTCTCAGTAAGGCTAAGGAAGCCTCCAGGCCAGAGATCTGGACCGCCAGTCAGTGCGGACAGCACAATGCTACATGGAGCAGCGGAAAGACTGTGTTTAAGGAAAGGGCCCTTAGCATGGTGCTGGCCGCCAATGCCAGGCACAAAGCTCTAACTGTGTCTCTCAGGTTAGCTCCAGACCTAAGCATTGAAGCCAGGGTGTCCTCCAGCTGGTGGAGCACCTGAGCAGCTCACCACTGTGCATGGACACGTCGTGGCCATTCTCCCTGGGCCGTGCGGAGCATTAGTGTTCTCTTTTGCTGGCACCAATCTGTCAGGAAGGCACCAACCGCCGCCTTGCAAACCTGCCTCCTCCTCCAACTCTCAGGGGAAATAAATGCCCTGTAAAACAGGCACAGGGCTGTGAAATGCAAGAAGGGAGCGGCAAGAAATCTCTTGCATGCCAAGATTAGATCTATAGCAATTTAGAATTCTTTTAAATGTAATTGGAAAAGCGTCTGTTTTGATCGACGCTGCAATGTTATCTCCAAATTGTATTTTGTTTATCAGCAAGTGGCAAAGGTTTCTGTGCCAGATTCAGATGTTGTACTTTGATCTCCTGTCTGATACGGTGAACTGCAACAGCAGGGCAATGGCAATGATTATTGGAAGAGAAAACGGAGCCCATTGATCTGTTCTGAAGTGGGTCTTTATGTTTATGAACAACCACTTCAGACTTATGTCTCCTTTAGGATGCCAAGTAATAATTTATTTTGAGAGTAAGGAATCTGCTCCTGATACATTCTAAGCCAAGCTTTACTGTGTCAGAATGTGTGGAGATGGCCATGTACTCCCTTAGGATTTGACGTTAAGTCCTGGCGTGTGTGGCTTGTGGGCAGCCTCAGCTCTTTGATCTGCCTCTCTGTGTTGCTGCTTCTGCACATGAGAGTTTGAGCGCATTTGCTTGCCACATTGACCCACCTTGGGAATAGCCGTCATGCAAATAGCACAGGGTAAGCGCGGGAGCGGATTAGGCTGGTTCTCTCCCTCTTGCCTTGCTCCCCCTGTAGGTATTCCAGAGGACACCATGTGAAGATTGAGTTGTCTCCCACCTTCCCATCACGATCATGAGCAATTCTGGGCTCAGTGTGGCTTTTTTCCCTTTAAACCTTTCTTCTTCCTTTCCCGGACATCCCTTAGTGATACTTGCTGATACTAAGGGATCTCCAGGAGTTGCTGCCTGCACTGACCCAACACTTTATTCCCCCTTTTGCTCCATGCAAATATTTTTGCAAACCTCAAGATTAAACACACACACACACACACACATCTGCCCCTCGGTGAGCATTCACAATTGCACAGGCATGGGAAGCCTTGAGGGATCTCTGCATGGGGGGCATTGCCCCACAGGTGAGGTTATCACACCATGTAAACCAGTCATTGCTCCAGAACAGGGAGCTGCTTTTAAGCAACCATTGGCCGTGAAGTCCCTGCTCCATTGTACTGGCACATTCATGGGTGAGCAGCTGGGCGACGTCTCTAATAGGTTTGGGAAGAAAGAGCAAAGGTCAGTGCTAGAGCGCATGCTTTGGATGGATAGCTCCTCAGGTTTGGTCTACTGTTGGGTTAGGGAACGTGGGGAGAGGCTCCACCTGGAGCCCTGCAGAACAGCCACCCTTGGTGTTAATGGTACGGAGTCAGAGCAACCGATGCTGCTGCTGCTGCTGAATGTTTTGATTCCACACCATGGACAAAGCTCTCTGAGCAGTTCACAAAAATTAAAACCATACACTGCAACATCATAAAGCTTAATATAAGGCCTTTAAAAATGTAAAGCAGAGAAACCCAAAGAAGCAAAAACCCAGATCAAAAGTGAGCAGCTGTATAAGCCTCTAAAAATATAGCAACCTGTTATAAAAAGCACGCACAAGTTGATACACCAAAAAGTCTGAGAAATTTTTTAAAAAGAAGACTTCACCTGGTGCTCCAAAGAGCACCGAAGTCTTTGTAGATGGTGGGAGAACCACTTTGAGAAGGACATTTCACAAGCAGGGGCTACCATCGGAGAGACCTTCTGCTTAATGGCTTCCTACATCATCTTATTAGGCAGGGTCACCCAGAGGGGGACCTCTGAAAATGATCTTACACCTTAGCAGGTGCTTATGGAAGGAGAACATCCTTTAGGTAACGTGACCCTGAACCATTTGGGGCCTAATCCTAAGCAAGTTGAGAACAGAAAAGTTTTAACCTGCCTAGGATCAGGCCCTACAACTCCCACAATGCTCCAGCTGGTTATAGCTGCCTAAACTTGGAGTTGCATCTTCAGTGCCTCAAAAGTTCACTGTACCACTCTGTATTGGACCAGGAAAATGAGGGCAGCCAGCACAGATCACAAAGTTCTGGCTCAGCATGTTCTCTCTTTTCTTTCCAAACTTCATTTTTAAGTTATGGTGGTCAAGAGATGGCAGAACCAATTGCCAAGAGATGGAAACAGGAGAAAAAAACAGGGATGGAGCACTTGGTAGGGTTGAGAGAGGTAACGTAGTGCCTTGAAGATGCTTTAGCTGTGATTTTGATCATCCTGATTATTGATCATGCTGGCCAGGGATGATAGGAATTGAAAACATCTGGAGAGAATCTGGTTGGTTGCCCTTGCAGAAGGCAAATGGCATTCTAGGAGATGGGTGATCTTGGTCCTACAAGTTCAATTTCTGGACAAAAAGAAATGGATTTCACATGAAAGTCAGTAGTGGCTATGCTGATAAGACCAAACTATTCAGGGTAGTTAAAAGCAAAAGGGATTCTGGGCCACTCCAAAGGGATCCCTCCAATCTGGAAGAGTGTGCATCAAAATGGCAAATGCAGTTCCATGTAAGCAATGCAGTGTGAAGTAATGCATCTTGGGGCAAAAATTTCCCACCTTCAAGTACAGGCTGAGCTGACTAGCAGTGACTGAACAAGAAAGGGGTCTTGGGGTGAGGGTGGACAGCTGGAGGAAAACATCAGCCCGGTCCACAGCTGCTGTGAAAGAGGCAGGCAAACTCCACGTGAGGCATAATTTGGAACGGAACTGAAAATAGAACTGCCACAATCGTATTCCTCTGGTACAAATTCTTGATGTACCCACACTTAAAATGTTGTGTACAAAAGAACAGTTGGAAAATGTACAGAAAAGGGCAACTAAACTGAATGTAGAAGTGGGGCAACTCTCCTGTGAGGAGCAGGCTACATCGACTAGGACTGTTTAGCTTAGAAAAAGGGTGAATAAGGGGAGACATGATAGAGGAGTTTAAATTAATGTATGGTGTGGAGAAAGTGGAGAGGGAGACATTGTTCCCCTCTCCCACAATATCAGAACTTGAAGTCATCCCATGAAACTCATTGGTGGGAGATTTGGAACAAATAAAAGGAAGTTCTCCTTACAACTTATACTTAAACTGTGGAATTCACTGCCACAGGAAGTAGTGGTGGCCACCATTTTGGGTGGCTGTGAAAAGGGATTGGATGCATTCATGGAGGAGGAAGAGTCTATCTGCAGCTACTCACCTTGGTGGTCTGTTACCTCCATTATCTGGGCAGCAGGTCTGCGTATCTCAGTTGCTGAGGAGCTTGGGCAAGAGGAGGTTTGGCCTCCATCCTGCTTGATGGATCCCATGGACAGCTGGCTTGCCACTGTGTGAATGGACTGTCGGGCCTGATGGACCTTTGGTCTGAGCCAGCATGACTTTTCTTGTGAAGGTTCCTATGTTCTTATGAACCCTCTCTGTCCTCTGAAGCAAGAGCTATTCGTTTTGATGGCATTCGGTTTCAGGCAAGCAGGCTTAGAATTGTAGTCTCATTTCAATGCCCAATTAGAGTGTGCAAAGATGTGCATATAAAGAGTGCCTTCAGGTAACCATGGAGATCTAGCAATGGGGAGGGAGCACATGACGCTCAGCCCCAAGGGGTGCCTCCTATCTCCTATGACTATTCAAGCTTACTTATATGCAACAAATTAGTAGTATATAACATGAGAAACGAGGAGAAACTTCCTGGCTTTAAATACATGAACCTCTGAAGCTTGGTGACAAGAACAAGCAGACCTCGTCTCCGCAGGGAGGCAAGTCAGGCCTTGCTAGACTCTGCTGGGCCCTGTGTCTTCCTCAGCACGCTGCTCCATCATCACCACTGCTGAGCCATCTGCATTGCACAGACACTGAGTGGGTGGAAATTCTCCAACTTTCCTTAATTATACTCACTGCTCCACTTTGACACCAAAGAGGGGGATGCTTTTTCATTTCTCCCCCTCTGGTCTTCAGCAGAGAAAGTATCTTCAACTTTCTTCTAAACAAGTTCTTCATGCTTGTTCTACGACACAGAGCATGTGACCCTCCAAGCCCAATGCAGCCAGCCACCCATGCATGGTGGCCTTCTTGTGTCTATTGTCTGGGAGTTCAAAAACAGGCATGCAGCAAAGACCCTGCCTATGCTGGTAGATTTCATTTGGCATGACGGGTCCCATGTTTGTATGGACTTCTGATGGTCAGAAAATCTGCCATTCTGATTGCTGAACCTAATTAAACCTGGCTGCGATACGAGGTACTTCGCTGCCCATATTGTTCATAACTGGTGTGAAACAGGAGCCTTGTCAAAGCTGGAAGCTGCATTGCTGTGGACGCTGACATGGCCGAAGATCTCACCCAGTGAAAACAACAGGTGGGTGGCTCGGGCTTTCCAGTGTGTGGCGGCAGATTCTGATCAGGATGAGATACCTACAGAATCAGAGCTTCCTAAGGAGCAGCACAGTTGGTACCATGTTTTGGGTCCTCCTAGGCAGAGGCCATAGACCTCCCCTTACCACTGATTCAGAGGAAGAGTCCCCAGAAAAACATTTTATCTCTCCAGTCCTACAGAAATCCAAGACTGAAAAATCAGGGGAGGCAGGGCTGACCATGCTACTAGTCTTGCCAATTTGCAGAAGGCTTTGGTTGTCTTTACCTCTCTGCTGAAACAACATATCCTGACTATATGAGTAGGGGAGAGCTCCAGTCAGCAGGATGCACTTGGAACTATCCAAGGTCCTGTTTTCACCTGCCCTTTCTGGACATATCTTAACATATCTCCCTTAACTGAATGCTTTACCTTACTTTTCATACTCTGAATTGACTCCACTTACTTGACTGGACTTCACCCTCCTGGAAGTGATTCCATTGAACGAAACCAGTTTCCTTTTTGAGGCTCAAGTAACCACTTAAAATATTAAGTGACACAGAAGTATTTTAATAATGAACAAACACTGCAATGGGATAGTTCAGGTTAAGCAAAAAAAAAAAAAAAGCTTGTTCACACCATGCATTCTTGATGAAATTTACTCTTACTGGGAGTGGCAACAACCATGAGCATGCTTAGAAAATTTTTAACTCGGATCACTGCTACATGATTCATGTGCAGTAAGGCATTTTAAATGCAGCATTTTTATCATTTTTATACACTTCTTCAGTTCTAGAACTGGAAAGACCAAAAAAAGGACCAAGATTGATCCTCATATCTGAATTCTATAGCCTTTCCATGACTTTCACTGTGTACAGATGGTTTGAATGTGACTAAGTATCTTTCAGAAACACTGTAATATTTATATCGTCACCAATTCATGGCTGGCCTTCAGTGGAAGGTTGCAGATTTGGCTTCAGAGAGAGACCTTTTGCCATGCAGCTCACTGAGTCCAGCAGGAGCTCTATGAATCAACAGACGTTCATGCAGGATCTTCCCCATTGTCCTTTGGAAGATTTTTTTAAATAGTACAACCGCTGGAGGGCATGAAATAGACAATATCTTTCATCATTCCTACTGGGCATGTTGGTGGAAAATACTAGCAAAGACTGACCTCTGAGTCTTGATTCTAAGACCATTTCTAAAATTTCAGAGATGCTTTTACTTTTCATAACTGAGGACACAGATCCAGGCGTGGCCCACAACAAGGTTTTGCTGCCAGGATCTGCATCCAGGACAAGTGTGAAAAAACCAACAGGACAGGATGACAAACCCTCCTTCAACACTGATCCTCCATCATCCCAGAAAGCAGCAGAAGGGTTTAGGACAGGACTGGAGATGCTTTTTAAGTTCAAGACTGTAGCTTTGCTTAATGGAGTTCTTTCAGTTGATTTTTCTCATCTTTTTCTGCATTTTATTTAACTTTATTTGACTTCCCCTAGCATGATGGTCTTCTCCAGGGAGTCTTGCCTTCTCATGATGGGTTCCAAGTAGGTCACCCTCAGTTTTGCCATTTTTACTTTCAGGGTTAGTTCTGGCTGGATTGAATCTAGGACCTACTTGTTTGTCTTTCTGTATTCACAAAGCTCTCCTTTAGCACCATGCTTTGAATGCAGCTATTTTCTTTCTGTCACCATTTTCCCGGTCCAGTTTTCGCACCCAGATGCCATGATCAAGAATACAAAAGTGTAGATGATCTTGACCTCGGTCTCCAACAAAACATCCTTATATTTGACCATCTTTTCCTTCTTTGTGGCCTTTCCCAGTCCCAGTCTTCTAATTTCTGGCTAAAATCTCCCTTTGAATTGATTATTGAGCCGAAATATGCAAAATCTTTCACAATTTCAATTTCTTCATTGTGGACATTAAGGTTGTGTAACTGTTTTGAATCCTGTTGAGAAACATTCCAAAAAGAAACTAAGCCTTAGGGAAGGCAACTCGGCCTTCCAATCAGGGAAGGGAGTGCTTCTCTTTCTATGAACCTACCTGTACATTATGTTCAGCATCTCAGACTCTCCTCCAGGTGTCTTCTCAGAGAGAGGCTCAGAAGACCTTCTCAGTAGTAGTCCCAGTTATGGAGTAACTCCCCAGTGAGGCCACCTGGTTACAACACTGTTAATTTTTTCCTGCACCTGGTTCAGAACATCATCTTCTCTGGGACACTTAACAACATACAGTAAAGTTTATAATTATGGCTTGGTTTTTTATTTTACAGGTGTTTTAACACTGCTGTTAGATTATGTTCATTCTCTGTATGCATATTTTTATCAGGCATTTTTAAGGATTTAATCTTTGTAAATCACCCAGAGAGCTTCAGCTAGACACATGGGGTTTTTCCGTTGTGACACACTGATTCTGAAAGCCCTCTCTAAACATTTTTTCCAGCACTAGACATGTACAGATAGTGTAAAATGTGCCCCTTCCACGTTTTGGAGATTGCCAAGAACCTTTCTCCACTCATTGGCAGAATCAGGTTTTACACAAATATGTTTGTACACATTTGCACGAATTCAAAAGTTTCTGAATCTCTCCAAAATATATTATTGCCCTCAAATTGTATATTTTCATTCTTTAGCCCATGGGGGAAACACACATTCTCAGTTAGGCTTGCTTTCTGTCTCTCTGTCTGACTCTCTTTTTTATTTTTCTGCAACTAAATTAATGTGGGCCATTAAAAACAATCCATAATTGTGCAAGCCTCTGGAATCCACTCACCTCAGGACAAGTCAGTCATGTACAGAACCTCCAGGTCAGGTCTGGTTCTTATGAATTTGTACGCCTTTGACTCTCTTGTGGATTTCCCCTACACTGCTAGCAGGCACGTTTTCTGATTTCTTTAAATGCCCAGGGGAAATCTGTCCATTTCCTAGAGTCCTGCGGAGAATTTAATCAAGGATGTTTATTAGCTTTTATTGGTTTATTTGTGGGTTGCCACTGTCATTGTTTGGGTCGGTCATCTTGTGTTTGTGCTGCATCTTAATTTGGCACAAAATAATTCTGTGCTGTTTTCTTTTCAAGCTGTCTTTATCCTCAGCTTGTGGGAAAGGTGGGCTAAAAATATTTTGAAACTTTTTCTTCACAATTGGTCTCGGATCTCTGAAAATCGAGTGTAGCCGGGCCTCAAGAGGTAAGAGGCTGAAGCTAGAAATGTCTGCAATGAACTGCAGGAATCGCTGGCAGAAAATCCAGAGAGTGTACAAGCAAGAGAGGGAAGAAAGGCTACAAGGAGCCACGCACAGCAGTGCTTTTATCCCCCCTCAAGTAATGCTACCACTGCTATCCCAATTAAAAAGGTCTCCCCTTTAAGGCCTGGAGCTACCTTTACTGTAGGAAGTTTCATGTATTAGGCTAAGATCAGCACCACAGTGAATGGCCTAAAGTATCAAGAAGAAAAGAGGGGGAAATCCTAAAAACCAAACACTTCTCACTGGGAGAAATGAGAACATGATTGGGAAAGTGGATGATCCTGCTTGAGCAGAATGGCTTTTGCGATTCCCAGCACCATTTTAGTAAACACAGGGCAGGTTCAGCCATTCTTTTCTCAGCTGCCCCGACAAAAACAGAGGAGATTGACAGTCTCTGGCTTGGTTTTGTGGCCCACCCAGGGGCCTTGCTGCAAATATTGAGAAGGAGGCAACCGCACCTGGATTGCCGAGGCCTACGGCAGCGGCCGTGGTGCTAGAGTCCGAGCCGCTTGTTAACCACTGGCTCCTGTGTACAAAACCTGGGCCTGGTGCCTTTGTTGCTGGAAGGAACGGATTACAAATTCTAGGCAGCGGAAATGCCACCGTGGGTTTTGGAGTTACGGATGGCTTGATCTGTTGGGAATGAGCTCGACGTGGCATGCACTCGTGGGCCATGCCCATCTGGACTCTGAGGCGGAGGGTAAAGGGGAAGAGGGGTAGGGAGCTGGGGGGTGTGGGCTCAAGACTTTGAGGTGAAAGAAGCACTGCTTATCTCAAGAACATTCTTCCCAAGAGCTCAGATTGGCTCGGAGAACAGCCAAGATGCACAGGCTATTCATGGGAGCTCTCAGAGTCAGACAAATCTGGTATGACTCTTGACCCCATAATTTAGTATTAGGAAAGGAAGGAACACCAACTAGGAGACAGGCATATAGAAAAGAGGAGAGCTAGCTTCCAAATGGGCCCTTCAGAAGGGATTGGGCCCAGAGGTACTAAAAGCAAAGGTTTCTGGGAGTAATTGTTTAGATCGGGCTCTGTGAATGCACAGAGATACATTCTGTGAGGGTTGCATTCACTGGGTATCCTTTGGTGAATAAAGAGATTTTGTAAAGAAAGTCTGTTGCCTTGAATGTGTGAAGGGAGAAAAACTTGGTGCATGACCTGGCTTGTATTTCTGGAATAATTCCTTGTTGCTTTGAATCATGACTTGCACACTATGTACGAACGTTGGGCGTGTGAAGTCTGCATCAGCTTTTGAATGTCCTGATCCCCTTGCTCTTCTCTACCTTAAATATGTTCACATGCTCTTGAGAGAAAAACAGCCCACACTGCAAAAAAGTGATCTTGGTTCTTGTGCTTGCATCAAGATTCTTCTTGTGCAGTGCCTCCGCACACCTGTTTGTCTCTTATACACAATAAACAATCATGAAGTGATTGGATGGTTGGCTGAGTGAATCTTGGGATGAATTCTAGCTCAGTAGAGCACATACTTTTCATCCAAAAGTCCCCAGTTCAGTGCTGGGTAATTCCAACTGGGATGAAGACGGAATTAAGAGGGGACATGTGTCCTCTTTTATAGAGAAGTGTCCTCTACATTGAAGGACCCATCAGTTTGAAAGGCCATCCAGTCCAAGCCTGGCTTAAACATGAGGAGCCACCAGAAGGAAGAAGCTTCGTTGGGGTTTGAAGCTACCCCAACAGATGACTGAGATGACACATGGGTCACCTGGTCATGGTCTTCCACACTAGGGTGAGATCTAACCAATTATTATTTTGAAATTTGCACCTGCATTGTTGGAAGTCCTCCTTTGTTCTCTTTCAGTGATGTAGTTCCTCCTTTTTGGCAATTCATGGGTGTGATGCTAGGAAGGAGGGCTGCCTCATACCCTGGAGGTCTGCTGCCAGGTAACACTGGACTACATGGAGCAATGTCCTGGCTTAGTGGAAGCTGGCTTCCTATGTTCCTAAGACGCTTTGCACTTTGCACATGGTGTTTTACCAAAGGGAAGGAGCACATGCATGCTGACCTGAATACATACATGGAAATGCCTCAAGGTGTCTGATGCTCTGGAGCCCAGCTGGAAACCTGCAGCTCCAATCAAGTAACTTTGTTATTCAGAAGTTACAAACAAGCTGGACTTGCTTCAGGCTGTGGGCAAGATCTACATATAGCTGACAGAGGAATGAAAATGGATCTGAATCTGATTGTGGCTGCAGCCACCCTCCCTCTTGAAGTCTAGCAGGCTGCTAAGTCCTACTCTCAAGGCAGGTCTCGTCCCACCCACCCACCCCCACCAGTCTCTTGCATGCCACGTTAGGCTTCGTCGGACCTCCCTGACATTGAACCCGTCTATTTCCGACCCCCTTCTCTGCACTGAGAGCCCTCATTCCATTGGTTTCTGAGAGATTGCAGAGTGACAGGGTGTCCTCCCCTGTTTCGCTGCTACATTCCTCTATCTTTGGCTCCCGTGCCTGGCACTTGGCAGCATCTCCCCTCTTCCCTCTTGGTCTGTCTCAGAATCGTTTCCCGTGTCTTCCTGAGCCACGTCTGCCGAGCTGTGGGGCTCCTTCTGCCTACACATGACACCTTTTTGTAAGTGCTTATCAGTATTGACACGAGCATCCCAAAAGCAGTAAAAGACCTGAAGAAATGGGAAAAGAACAATGGATTGCACAAGCTTCAGGTCTGGAACTAATTTTAGAAATTCTCCAAATTAAACAGGATTTCAGGAGAAGTAGAGGGCAAGGCTGAGAGAACTCCTATTGCATGGGGGGCATCCAGTTATGTCTGCCCATTGATGGCTCCCTACAGGACCCCCCATCCCCAAAATTCTGCACCAAAGTGAGAGGGGATCATCCTGTGGGTGCACAGTGAAATAGAGGACAGTAAAGTTTCGTGCGTGATAAGAAGTATTTTTGCACAATGTGAGATACAGCCCGATACATATATACTTATTTTCACATCTTCTGTCTCACTTTTCTTCCACTAAGCTGGGGAAATTCAAAGCAGCCAACAGCATGAAGATAAAAATAATCAACACTGCCTTGAACAGCATGATGAAGTAGTAGGCATGACAGAATTAGCAGCAGAACAGCTTTCCCTGATGCCTTTTTAAAGAGCTCATTCTTCACCAGGCAGAGTTCATCTGAGCTCCTGGGGTAAGGGCTTGCCAAAGCATCAGTGCCACAACTAAAAAGGCTCTGTTCTTCATGACAAACATCGGTAGGTGGGGGGAATCGAGCAGAACTTCAGATGCCGGGAAGGCACAAATGAGTGAAACTGCCTGGGAATCTTCCAAGAGGCTCAAGGCTTTAAAAGTAAGAGCCAGCATCTCAAAACGGAACAGACAACTAAGAGGCCATGCTTCTATTCTTTTGCATGTGGTCTTTGTCTCCTCTGATGGCTCTGTTTAAGAGATTTCTCTTTCTTTCTGTGATTCCTGTCCCCAGAAGAAACACAAATGTTCAGGCAGCAGGATAACTCACATTTCAGCTGACAACCCTCATTCTAATTGTGTTGTCTGAACCCAGTTGCTTGAAAAGAAATTGGCAAGGGGTGATTGGATAGGTCTTCTCCTCATATTGTTGAGTATATTATTCAGGTCTCCATCTCTACTTTCCCCTCTCCAAGTGAACGTTTGTATTCTGTGCGCACACACACACACACACACACACTCTTTTTGCACCCAAGTAGCAAGTCTTACCCATTATCTCCTGACCCCAGTTGGTAGCAAGCTGCAGCAGTGCAGTAGACTGGGCATGAAACACTGTGCTCACTGCAAATAAATGAACAAAAATTAGAGCCCCGTGTGGACAAGCAGAGAAACATTTTGGAGTTTGCGTATCTCTTCCCTTGAATCAGTGGTGCCTTCAGTGAACTCGTAATGATGTGCAGGCCAACTCCAGAAACAACTGTTGTCTGGAGAAATCCAGTGCGGAGTTCAGAAGGACTGATCTGGCACCAGGGAATGAACAAACATTAATCCTCTCTTGCTCTTCCACTATTTTTATCTACACGAGTCAATGTGTTGTTGAAACGGAAACAAATGTTAAAACACATTGTCTTCCCGAGTTTCTCACTTATTAACTAAAGAGCCAGAGGTGCTGCAGCTGGAGAACAGGCTGAGACTGTTGGCCTTGTGACTCAGATTTTGCTGGTATGGATAATATGGGGACATGGACTAGCCAGGTCAGCTGGGTGTGTTTCTCCTTGGTTGGATTGCCCCAAGCTTCACTTGTTACTTGTGTGTGTGGCCATTCAACTCTAACCCCCCTTTTCCAATTAGCATTTCTCTTCAGTACAATTTATTTATTTATTTATTTATTAAAACATTTTAAATGTTTTTGTTTGAAAGTAGTGCTCTACTTTCTGTGGGCGAACCCACCCTTTGTCCCATAGCCAACCTACCCACCACCTGAGGTCACTGACTGGAGAATTTTAAGGGCAGTTGGTGGCGCCAGCCAGAAAAGAGAGAGAGAATTGGAATAGGTAAGGCCCCAGAAGGAAAATGGCTTTTAAAAAGCACACAGATTGGGGGGTGGCTATTGTATAAATTTAAATGATGAACATGCAACTGTATAAGCTTTGAATGTTGAGAGGTGCCTTGAGTCCCAATTAGTGAGACTACATGGCAAAACAACAGAACAACAGCCTGTTTTTCCTTCCACAGGGTGTTGCCCTACTAAAGAGGGGAAAGTCATATGGGGCAAACCTCTGCCCAGCTGCCATGCTGCTATTCTTCCACATTTTCCTGCAAAACACATTCCCCGCAATGCAGGGTAGGGCCAGCCAATGGATCATGGGCTGCTTGAGCAAAGCATGCAAGTCCCGCAAAGGAATTGTGCTTCAGGGGCAGAGGCTTGTCTCAAGTTCTGTACCAAGACTCAGGCCCGCAGCTCCACGGTCTGGCCCACGTGTCCAGCTTCTTGATGTGCTTCTCCAGGTCACTGCTGAAATTCTGGATTAGGCCAGCTATTATAAATCAGGCCCAGGAGCTGCAGTTGTGCAACTGAAGACAAAGGACATCAGAAAAATCTGCAACGGATTGAGTTCCGATTTCTGTGAATCCGTCCCATGGATTCTGTAGAAGATCAGCACAGGTTCTGTAGCCTTGCATATCTTTTTAAAAAGTCTTTGCATAAATATATGCATATGTCATGAAAAGCTGATTAAAAATGCACATATCTCCCCATTGAAAAATGTACATTTTGGGGGGCATGCCTGTGTTTTGGGATATTTGCACATTTTTGCATGTGCCAGTTTTGAGCAAAATCCAGTTCTATTTGTGAGCAGATGACAGTCTGCAACTTACAGATGGGACTTGATTATTTATTTAGTGTGTGGCAATGGAGCAATTAGCCAGGAGTCTACAATGCTAATACAGAGTAGATGTTCGGCTGCCTATAATTGCTAGTTTGTTCTGTACGTGCTCTCGCACTTCTCCAGTGTGCACCGCAGGGGGTGAACTAGCTCCACACACATGCAGAAAAGTCAGCGCTTCCTCCGCTGGTCCTGCCTCACCTCTCATCCCGGCACCCGCTCTCCTCACGAACGCAACTAGCTTCCCCCACTGAAGTGGGATCCATTTATCGACTCGCAGCACTGCATGCTTTCTAACTGCTGGGTGGGCAGGAGCTAGAGGTGAATGATGGGCATTCATTCTGCCACGCAGTGCTGGTCTCGAACCACCGGAGTGTCGGCCATTTCTGGTCGGCACATCCAGGGTCGTGAAGCCACTGCGCCAGCGCAACTGTAGCACGGACTTCTGAAAATCCGTATATCACTACTGAAGAAAACGGATTTGGACTGCTTCAAGGAGAGGACTGGAGGAAGCAGCTCAGCATGCAGTGGATTTGGCAACAGCATCCTTTTTCTTGTCCTGCTCACGGCTTTTTATCATGAATAGCATGGTCGGCCCTCTTCTTGAGACCAGGTGTATGTTCTTTGCCTATTTTTGCTTTATTTTTAAGCCTTTAAAAGTCTGAGATCCCCAACGTGGTGCCTTAGGCAGCAATGGTGAGTCCGCAGGCACCTTTCTTGGCACCCGCTGTGTCATCCGTCCATCCAGCCAGCCATCCTGAATTTTCTTTTATTTCTTAAGAGATTTCCTTTCTTTATTGGTCTGCTTCTGTTAAGCTGAGATGCTGTGAAACAAACCTCTGCCTTCCAGGGCCATCTCTAGTTGAGTTCGAAAGAGTGGCTTTAATTTTATTCCTGCCTTGTACTTGGACTCCTGGCCAAGTTGAGTCTCAAGCCCGTCCTTGGGCAGTAAATTTGTGAGAGCACCAATGACATGCGGCCAACCAATAGCGAGAACCATTTCTAACTAAAAATTTCACAGTTAGAATCATTTCTTCTAACAAAAATGGCAGATCCAAGTATTTGATGGTAGGTCTGCTGGACATTCCTGAGGAGGATGCAATCTAATCTAATCCTAAAGGAATGCCTTATTCTGTATTTGCCTTCCTGCCCCCCGAGATCGGCAGTGGAGGTCCTCCTCCAGGAGCCCTCCATGAAAGACATCAGGAGGCAAAGTACCCACAGGAGGGTCTTCTCTGCAGTGGCGCCCACCCCCCTTAGAATGCGCTCCCCAGAGAGCTCTGCCTGGCACCATCGTTATTTGTTTTTTGGTGCCAGGCTAAGACCTTTTTATTCCAACCATATTTTAATAAATTTTGATATTAGCTATATATGTTTTAATATGCAGCCAGGGTGGATCTGGAATTTATTTGTATTATGCTTTGTATTATTGTTCTTATTTATTTATGTAAGCTGTCCTGAGGCTTTGCGAAAGGACGGCATATAAATATTCTAAATAAATAATGTGAAAATTACTAGGAGTAAATGGATATAATAAATATTCTATATGATAATACGTGTAATAAATTACTTATTTAATAAAACAATATATTAAGATAATAAATTAAAATACATAAAGACTTCATCTGCCCATTATTATTACTATTCTGCATTTCTATCTTACTTATTCCCTCTTGTGAGAAACCCAAGGAGGCTTACCTGATTCTCCTTTGCTCCTTTTTAGTTTCACAACAACAACCTTGTGAGGTAGGCTGGGCTGAGAGTAAGATGGGCTTGAAACCACTCAGTAAGTTGCATGGCTGAACTCCAGGTTCCCAGTGCCCCTCTTCAATCACTGTGCCATCCCGGCCAAACTCATACCGTTGGTATTTTCCCCACCTGTTTATCACCTGGTTGCATCCCATGTTGAGAAGAAAGCCCAGGTAAGTGAAAAGCGGGAACCACTTGGAAAGGCTGAAGAGAAACCCCTTCTCTTCTGTTGTTCCTATACATTAAACCCGCCCCAAAACATACAGCTGTGTGAGATTCCTTGCATTCTAAGAGGCAGGCAGCATCGCTTTTATTTCTACTGAACTTGCTCACCATCTTTTATGGCATCCCAAGACTTCATGGCTGGGCAGCTCTCTCCAGCCCATTTCCCCTGTCCTTCAAACTCGGCCTCAACCCATCTCCTTGGATTCTTGCTTGTTCCAAGTAATTCATCATGGAAAAGACAAGTTAAGTCTGCTGAGTTTGCCTTTGTTTTCTCACAGACCTCTTTTTAAAGGAACAACCCATGTCATTCTGTAAAACGTATGACAGACCAGAGGAAGAAAGTAAAAGAAAACAAAGCATCTTTTCTTGTTATCGCTGCGACGATCCCAGAAATCTGCTCTAATGTGCTTCTATTTGTCTTCGGCAGCAGTTTGGACTATCCAGCCACTGACCTCCTCACTTTGAAGCGTTCGCAATTATTTAAGGTTTGCTGAGTAGCAACAGTAGGCTTGGTGTCACAGCAGGGCTGCAGGCTCCCCAAGCAGTCGCAGGCTCTGTCTCATAATCAGGCACACCGAATTATTAGCACACTATCCCTTGGAGCCGAGCCCAGCTTTTCAGATCTCACCCCCTTCTGTGCTGGTCAGCCTGCAGTAATACAATATTGGGCTCAGAAAGCAGCCGGGCGATGGAAAATCAGAAAGCCGGCTGATGCTTCTTCCTTAGTCAAAACAAAGAAAACAAACAAGGACCGGAAACCTTATGATAGACGTACTTTTAAAAGAAACTCTACAGTAGTAAAAGCAGCCAGACTGAAAATACAACTGGCTGGCTGGAGAAAAACTGTTTGCTTTTGCTTCCCTTGTCTAAATTTTCCAGCCCCCTTCCTTTCAGGGTGCAATCCCAGGTGGCATCAGACAGCAGAACAACTTTAAGGTTGAAAGCTTTAAAGTTTAGATTGAAAAAAAATCATACAACTCCTCGCATGCTTAAAGTTGCAGGACTTTGGCAGGGTGGGGTAGACATGCAGGATTCCACCCTGGTTTACGGAGGTTTTGTGGACACCGGCACAAGAGCAGCCGTTTGGCGTCCGATGGCAAGAAAGAGGGACCGGACCACGTCCCTTCCATCACTGCCACCCAGCTGCTTCTCACAAGGAAGTGCATGTGGCGTAGTGGTTAAGAGCATGGGACTGGGACTCAGGCGATCTGGGTTCTAGTCCCCACTCAGCCATAGAGCCACCTGGGTGACTTTGGGCCAGTCACAGACTCTCAGCCCAACCTACCTCACAGGGTTGTTGTTGTGGGGATAAGATGGAGGAGTAGAATGATGTAAGCTGCCTTGAGCCCTTTGTAGGAAAAAGGCAGGATATAAATTGAAAAATAAATAAATAAATAAATAAATGCAAAAGGCAGTGTGGTGGGGGGGGGGCGCTGTGCTCCATTCTGCAGCATGACCCAGTGGATTTCCCTTCCCCCTTTAGACTGAGCCTCCTGCTAAAAAGCCCCCCCCCCCCGGACCAAGAGGGGAGAGTGCCTGGCCCTCTTTCCCCCTCTGCTGCACTTCAGGCACGAGCCCCGTTTGTGTAGCCGAGACTGCTTGGCAGCCTGGCTCACAATTTCAGCTGTCCAAGTGAAGAGCTTCGCCCACACCCCCTTGGTGCCTCCTGGGATATTTCTCCTGGGAAGAAAGCGGCAGATGGGAGGAGAGTTTCCATGATGAGCTTGTTTGTCTTTCAGGAATATTCATGCGAAAAGGCGTGCGGAAGAAGCGGTGCAGCATGGCTTGTTATGATGTGTGAACCCGGCCAGTAAATTAAACTACTGTGACCTCAAAGCCATAATGGCTTAGCATGTTGTTCAGACTCAAGATGGTTTTGTTGGAGTAGCTGCTGGTGGGCTTATAAGCCACCCTGACAAGCCTGGATAGGGTGTGTGGGTTGCCCAGAGGAGGCTTGCCGTGTGACCTGAACCTGGACTGCACAACCCGTGGGGGGCCAAGCCAAGCCACCACAGAGCCACCGGGTGGGTGTGAGTGGCCACAAAGTGTTCTTGGTAGCTGAGGGTGAGCACTAATGACAACCTACATGAGGTGCCCAAGTGGCACTTCCGGGTGGCTGTCAGAGGCATCCTGTGGCCACAGTTCCCTGGGTTTCCTCTAGGATGCAGCTTGCTCAGCTTGCAAGCCACCCGTCTTTGCCTCGGCAGGTCAGCTGTGGTGGAGAGGAAGACCTTTTCACCACCATCTGTGACTCTGGCCATCCCACCTGGCTGAGCATAAGGCCAGGGAGTACACATTGCTTCATCCTGCTCATGAGTAGGCTGAATTGTGGGGTGTCCCCTATGATCCCTCCTCCTTGGTGACACTGCCAAGTGTCCCTTGGGATTCCTGCCAGAAAACAGAAGGAGGAGGTGACTTTAGAACCGCACTGTAAGGCTTGTCCCACATTATGTCTTGTCATGCCATGCAAACCTGCAGTAATAATTGTGAGAAGAATATGCCACTGACAAAAGCCAGGAATTGTTCCTTGCGTAACCCCCAAACCCACCCCAAATAAACGCACACATTCTGACTAGACTGAACGGCCTTTGAAAGCTTGGCAAGGGCAGCAAAGGCATCTGGGGAACAATGAAATAGCCCCGGTCATGTCAGGAAGGCCTAGGTAACCATGACTGCCTATTTCCAAATGTGGACCCTCACATTTGCTCCTGCCTTATCTCTTGTTTTGTATCTTGCAGTTAACGCTTGTGTTTGAAAACAGGCTTCCAGCTCTGCTCAAGCCTTCCTGCATCATTTAAGAACCACGTGGAATTCAGCGGGCTTCCAGCTGTGAGCAGGACTTTGGCTGACTCTCAGAACATGGAGTGAATTTAGCTGCCACCGAGAGCAGCAATCTTTCCGCAGCAATTTCCGTAGATCTGAAGCAGATCACTCTGTGTTTAAGTCTCCCACCCCTGTCACCGAAGGTTTTCTTTATAAGATGAGGAGCATCTTTCATTACTTTTGCAAATGCAAAGGCGTAGCAACTTTGCCCTAGCCAGGACTAATTAGATCCATTTGTTCTAGTCTACCAATCTGCATTTTAAAGTGATGGCACAAGATGTTAGCCTGGGACTGGGGGGGAGGTGGGAGTTGTTTCTTTTTTATCTACATCAAAGCTCTGATTACGAGACAGCAGAGGAGGAGGAGGGGTGGTGATGGAACTCATGCTGATGGAGCCCCCGATGATGGTGAAAGGAAAGCTTATAAATAAAACCCAAACGACTTCATGACAACACATTCATTCCACATTTTCCCACCATAGATGGAAGACTTCGCCCACCTGCCTCAGAGCGAGTGTGGTAAAAGGAATGCAAAGTTACAAGTCACCGAAAATATCTCCACAGTCTTTAAGAGGCTAGGCATGGTTAGGTTCATGTGTTGCAGTATTGCCTATTGAATGGGCAGAGCAAAATAGGCAGTCCCAGGTACGGCACTCAGCATCCCACCAGCAGCACCTCCAGATCTGGCAAGGTCAGGTGTACTTTCATGGGTCTCCTCCATACAGACAGGCTCCCCCATTGGCTAAGGTCCTCTTGCTGGGGAGGAACATACACACCCATCTGTACCCATGTAGGGCCTATCACATTCCCATCATAGAAACATAGAAACTGTGCAAGTCAGAAGGGGTTTCCTGGGCCATCTAGTCTGACCCCCCGGCTCCAGCCAGCTGCACCCATGTCCAGCCTATCCTTGAACACCCTCACCAATGGGGCTTCAGCTGCTTCCTGTGGAAGCCCATTCCATACTCGTGGGGTCCTAACTGTCAGGAAGTGCTTCCTGGCATCCAAATCGAACCTTGGTTCCCTGAGCTTGGCTCCACTGGAACACATCCTGCCCTCCTCTGCAGGGGAGAACAGGTCTCTACCCACCTCCACATGACACCCCCTCACATACCTATATGTCTCCAATGGATCCCTTTGGAGTCTCCTCTTCTCCAGAATGAAAAGACCCAGCTCCCTCAGTCTCGCCTCATACGGCTTTCCCTGCACGGGGCCACCATCCTTGTGGCCCTGGGCTGCACCAGAATCACAGCCAAGGGGACGCATGGAGAGCAGGCACATCAACATGAGATTGTGGGTGGCAGGCCTGTTCCTGGTGCTCCCTTGCACATGAAGGAGATCACCAGGGTCCGTGGTTCCAAGGAGATGTACAGAAGGATGCATGGTGTGGAGAAGTGCCGGGGGAGATGCTCTCCTCCTCCTCTCATAGTACTAGAACACAATGGAGTCCTCCTACGATGATGCTGCATGATGAGTGATTCAGGACAGAAAAAAGGAAGGGCTTCTTCACAAAGTGCGTATTTCACCTGTGGAATTCCTGGCGAGGTGCCTTGATGCCACCACTTTGGAAGGTTTGAAGAATGGCTTGGACAAATTCATGGAGGGCAACACTAGCACTGACTGCTAGTCCTGCTACCTATTTGCTATTTCTAGTACCAACGGCACTATGCCCATGTACCCCAGTTGCTGGGGGACATGGGCAGGATGGTACTTTTGCACCCATGTCTTGCCTGTGGGTTTCTCATGGCCAGCTGCTTGGGTGCTTTGTGACCAAAATGCTGGTCTAGGTGGACCCTTGCTCTGACCTAGCAGGAATCTTCTTATGCTCCTATGTTAAAATGCTTTAGAAACAGACTGCTCCCCCCACCCTGCAGAAATGGCGCACTGGCTTGGTTTGAGAAACCCTTGTTCAGCAGTTTACCCTGTTTTGGCCACGTATTTCCCCCCGACAAAATAGCCAAGGAAAATTCACCTCCCTGAATGATGAAGAGCATAATCCAGCCAGAGTGAATTCATTTTAAAGCCTTATTGATTCCAATGGACAAGGGGGTGGGGGAAGACAATGCTGCTCTATTCTGTATTCCATCAAAGTGCACCCGAAGGAAGGAGTTCAGTTCTAGGTGCCCCATTTTAGGGGAGCTGGCAAACTGGAACCAGTTCAGAGGGAGGGGATCAGAATGCTGGGGGTGTAGGGGCCATGCCCAATTCTCCCAACGTGGATCATTGCAAAGTTGCTGCCTCAGTTTCTGAAGATGAAATGCCAAGGACAGCAGATCCGCAACAAGCTGGTGATGACCTCTGGTTCTGTGGGACACTGTATGGAATAGATGTGGGCCAGATCATCCCCACAGTCCAGCCTCAGATCCAAGAGGTAGTCTAACTGAGTAATGTCCAACACTCCTTCTGTCAGACCCTGAGGATGAACGGAGAAAGCTGGAAGAAAGGAGAAAGAATTCCGTTTGGAACCAGCTTCTAGCATGAGCCATGCTTCCTTAATAGCTGGTATTCTAAATTTGCTTCTACGTGTTGTTAATGTCTCCTGCGATACTCCTCCTCTTTTGTATTGGATGGCCATCTTAGCTGGTCGGTTCTTAACGTAATAAAGGCTTGCACTGCAATCCTGTTGCCTTGATCCACTTGAATTTGTATGTGGTGGGGTGGATGGCGTGGGGCGGGGTGGGGTGGCTGGCCTCTGGCAGAGGAATCTGGAAACCAAATACTGTGAGGAATGGTTGCTGTAGCATAAGGTTAGGCATAGTAATTTAATGTAATTTAAATGACTAATTGAATAGTCATTTAATGTTTTCCAGTATCTGAAATGCTGTTATAGAGAAATAGCAGAGGACTTACAATCAGAGGGCAGGACTGAAACCATTGGCAAGCAGATGTCAGTTATGCACCAGGAGCCACTGATGGTCTGAACTGTTTGAGGGAGGAACAGGCTGCTGCAGGAGGTGGCGGGCGGCCCTGTGCTGGATGCATTGGAGCAGAGACAGTGTCGTGATCCCTGCACGGATGTAGGGACTGGATTAGGTGGCTTGCAAATCCCTTTCCAACTTTATCATTCTATGATTCAGCCCAGAGCATCATGCCTACTCTCTACGTTTGTTGTTGTCGTGTGCCACTATCTTCTGCCTGTGGTGACCCTATGAATGAAAGCCCGTGACGGCTCCGTTCAGCACGTCCAAATTCACACCTGTGGTTTCCTTGATGGATTCCGTCCATCTCATATTTGAGCTTCCCTTTTGTCCTCCGCCTTCGACTTTCCCTGACACGATTGTCTTCTCTAGTGAGTTTGGCCTTCTCATGATGTGTCCAAAGTACGGCAGCCTCAGTTTTGTCATGGTTGCTTCTAGGAAACTTGACTGGATCGAAGACCCACTTGTTTCTCTTTCTGTCCGTCCAGGGTATTTGCAAAGCTCTCCCATGTTTTGAATGCATCCGTTTTCTTCCTGTCAGCTTTCTTCCCTATCCAGCTTCCACACTCATGCATGTGATTGGGAGTATAATAGTCTGGATGAACTTGACCTTGATATCCAGTAAAGCATCCTTACATGTGATAATCTCTCCTAGCTCCTTCATTGCTGCCTTTCCAAGGCTCAGTCTTCTTCAAATTTCTCGGCTGCCATCTCCCCTTTAGCTGAGCTAAGGTATGTGACAACTTTCACAAATCTGATTTCTTCGCTTTCGCCATGCAGCAATACATCTCAGTGGAGATACATAAGCCAAGCATCATTCCCCGATGTGAGGCCTACTTTTGAGATGATGCAGACCAGGTGTAGGTTTGCTCACCTCAGTCAGAACTAAACCCAACTCTGTCAATGAGCACAAGTAAAACGTACAGCCCCAAACAGCTGCTTTTTCAACTGTTATGTATCAAGTGTCTTTGAAGCATCTGTTGCTGTAATTCAGTTGATTTTGCGCCACTGACACAGACGTTGACATGGCTGTGATAAGCGGCAATTCTGCAGTTTTATTGCCTGTTGTGAAATGCACCAGACCTCGCATTTTATTTTTGTCTAGTTGGATGGCCAGCACTAAACTGGATAGGTTAGCCATTAAAGCATTTACTCGCTTGCCAATGAACCCTTCCCACAATAAATATCTAATCTCGTTTTTGCTTCACTCATTAAATACCGACTGAGAATTCCTGCATGGAATTAAACATGCATAATTTAGGAATGTATAATTAATATCCTTTACTAATTCCATGATAACAGAGTTGATACCCACCACCAAAAAGTAAAATAATTACAATGCAAAAAACCTTTGTTTTCTTTTAAGAGCCCACTATATCAGGTGATGGTTGCAGCCTTCGTTACAGCGCCATTAAATGCTTATCTGTGATCCTTAATTTTTATGTGTTGCCAACTGGGAAGCGGTTACCTTGCAGCCCAAAGCTGTTCAGTCCTCTGAGACTGGTTGCTAATGTTTCAGTTTAAAGAGCTGCCTCCAGAACAATCCTCTGGAAAGACACGAGAGAAAAGAAATGTTAGAGATCCCTTTTTAATGACAAGACTAAGCCTTGGAGTGATGCTGTTGGAGGAACTAACATTGTTTGTTCCATATGGGATTGCGGGGCTTTTAAAACAGCACTGCCAAGCCATTTTATCCCTGTTACCCTTAAGTTTAGTATCTCTCCCCACCCGGCATGTCTAAGCCGTTCCGTTGTTCTTCCACATGAATTTCCTATTGCAATGGCACAGAAAGCAGGAACAGTCTCACTCGCTGGCTTGGCCACTGCTTGACCACTGGAAGTGATGATGCGTCTGCTTGATTCAGGGCCAGAAGAGACATTGTCTGAAATCTGCACCCTCTGCATCTTCAAGGCAGGTAATGGGACTGGACTGTGATTCCACCCTAACCTAGCCTAGATTAAAAACGGGAAGGGAGATTTAGCTGCTTGATACAGATTTAAGTTACGCGTCCTTTGATCCATAAAAGCTTGATTGGGTAAAGTTCTGAAATGTGTAAGAGCCTACATGAATAAAACAGGGTACCTGTTTCAGAACTTCCTCCTCCAATGAACTGAAGGCAGCATAGACAGAACAGCAACATGGGTATAATAGTCACTGAATAGGCACCGCAATGGAGAGGCACTGCTGCGTAGTGGTTAGAGCATGGACCAGACATATTGAGCTGCCTAGAGAGGGCTTCTTGATAGGAAAGGTTGCCAATAAATATTTTTATAAGTAAATGAAATAAATAGAATTAGGTTCCTTACTCTGCCATAAAGCTCTGTAGTTAACCTTGGGCAAATCATTCACTCTTGGCCTCATCTGCCAGGTTGTAAAAAAACACCTTGTTTTTCATGTCATATGAACCTGCCCATTGTGTGAATACAGTTATTTTATCATGGACCAGGTGCAGGAAGTCTTATTCAAAACCTTAAATGCTTGGTCTAGGGGACCCAGTATCCCGACCAGTACCATTTGGGGAGCAAAGCGTTTTGTGAATAACATTTCCAACTGTCTAGTCAGTTCCTGTTTGTTTTCAGAGATCCCATCAGCTTTATTTCAGATAAAACTCAACAAATAAAGTAGATACTGTGAAACTTTTCTATTCAGATTTTATGGTCTGAATGAAAATGTTTCAAATTCAAGCAGCAGGCATCTGTAATAGATGCATCAGATTAATTTGGGGTCTTTTTTTTTTTTTTTTTTGTAAATCTGCCACTGTAAAAAACTATCCAGAGCATATTCTGAGAATGAAAACCAGTCAGAGTCATGCTTTGGTCTATATTCTTGTGCATTTTGTATTTTATTTTCAGTTCCTTGTTAACCAGCATCATTCTGTGGGTGATATTTTAGCTACCTTTCGTAACTGTGGCATAGTACATGTATAGTACTGATCGTTGTATAATATTGCAGATCTTTCCTATGCTCACCTGTCTTTTTCTACAACCCCTCCCATCTCTAGCCATCAGGACCAAGGCTATGCTAGCCAGAGACCCTGTGGGTGTAGTCAAACACGTCAAGAAGGCAGCGAGTGGGGTAAAGCCACCCAAGGACCCTGCTACCGGGTTGGGGTTTCAAGTTCCTGCCCCTCTGAGGAAACCCCTGAAGTTTAAAAAGGCCACGCACTGGCTTGGTGGAACTGGGGAACTTCCTGCTACTCACCAGCCACCAACGTGCTGCAGAAGCTGAGCTGTGCCCTCCTATGTTGCGAAGGGTTCTGAGAAGAAGACCTTCGAACAGAGATCGTCCTCCACAGGCTGCGCAGGTGAAGATGTAACTTGGTCCTGCATCTCTCCTTCCAGGTTTTTGGAGGCCCCTGGACAAGGGCACCTTCAATACCCTCCAGTGAGTGTCTTCCCATCATCACTGGTAGCTACTCTTGATCCTACATCTGTGCAACTGTTTATTTGCTTGACATGCAGAGAGCTGGTAAGTGAGTAGGCTATGGCATCTAGTGGTCCTCCTGAGCATTGAACAAGGAGTTTGCATTGCTGAAATGGAAGAGCGATTCCAGCAGGTCTCAACGGTGGGTTCCCTGCTGGGGCTGAGCCCCTGCCTGGTGCCTGATCGTGCTTATTCTTGGCTTGGTTCCTGACCCTTCCTGTGGAAGCCTTTGCTGAAGCAGTAACTTCTGAAGCTTCTGGGGTTTCCTCTCCATGGTTGGTGTCATCAGACCCCTCCTCTGATGCGGGCAGAGGACAATCCTGATCCATGGCTGCATCAAGATCAGTGTATTTTGAGTACTATTCCTAATTTTTCTACCGTGAAGTGCTGAATAGTATCGCCTCAAGCATGGCCAACCCGGTGCATTCCGGATATGTTGGGCTGTAACTTTCATTGGCCATGCTGACAGGGAATGATAACAGTTGCAGGCCAACACATCTGGAGGATGACGGATTGGGAAAGGCTTCCCCAAAATATGCTAATCTTGGAAGCCCTCTGTAAGTAATCAGTTTGGAACTCTCCCTGGGATGATTTGTCTCAGCAAGACCTTAAAGGAGGCAGTTCTTTACCCCTGCCCCTTATATATAGCAGGACAAAAAGACAGCCACTATTTGGGAGAAAATCGAGCTTCCCAAGGCCTACATATCACATTGATTTCTTCTGCCATCTTCATCCAAGTAGGGGCAGACATTCTATTTTTATTTATTTAATTATTTAAAGTGTTTATAGATCATGCGTCTCCTGCCACCTCGGGATGGTTTACAATGATCCTGATTCTGCCCTCTCTGTGATTTGAAAGCATCTCATTGCATTGAGAAAGACTGTGTCGCAATGCTCCTAAGCTCCGAAGACGAGCTGTGCTGTGTCTGGGCAAGGGTCCGTTTAGCCCACCATTCTGTTCACACAGCTGCCCATGGAATCCCACAAGCAGGATAGGAGCGGACCAGTACGTCCCCTCCAAGCACCCCAGCAACTGGTGTACATGGACCTACTGCCTCTGATCTGGAGGTAGTGTGAGTGCGTGATGGAGGCGACACCATCAGGATGAGTAACAATCGATAGGCTTCTCCCGCACGCATGCGTCCAGCACCCTTTTAAAGCCCTGCAAATTGGCATCCATCACTACATCTTGTGCAACGGAATTGCATTGACTAACAATGTGTTGTGAACTCTTCCTTGAATCTGCCTTGACCTTCCCACCAATCAGCTTCATGAGATGGATGCCCCTGGGATTCTAGGTTAGGACAGAGGGAGCAAAAATTCTCCAAGCCAGGATCTGTGAAAGGGAAGACCTTGCATGGTGCCTTGAATACTTTGCAAAAAGAAGAAAGTTAGAATCGCAGAAGCAAGAATTGACTGAACAGCTGGAGGAGTTGCACAAAAAATGGCAAGAGGCCAGCCAGCAAATTCAGACTCTACAAGTGAAGGAAGATCTGATGGCTGAGAAGGAGCAAAAGATTCAGGATCTAGAGCAAAAGCGCTCCTTGCAAGAACAAGACACTATAATTGTGAAGAACATGAAGACGGGATTGGCACAGTTTCCCAAGATGGGGCAAGAGCTGCACCAGCTCAGAGAGGAGAACGCTTATCTTAGGGAAACAAGATAGAACAACGGATTACTCAGAGAAGAGGTGGAGGCTCTGCAGAGCAAGTTGGAGCGCCATGAGAAGGTTCAAGCAGAATTGGTGACTTTGGAATTGCAGAAGGAGAAACTTCAAGGCAGGCTGAATACTTGGGAGAAACTGGACCAGAGCACTGGGTTAGATAAGTGGAGGATGGGAATTGAGACTCTGGGCCACCAGTGTTCTTCTTTGATCAGGATGAATCACATTAATCAGCTGTTTCCCCTTCTTTCCTGCACAGAAAGAGGTCTTTTTTTCCAGTTTCAGGCACCATATGCATAGTTAAATACCTGATATTTCCCATAGTTAAATACCTGATATTTATTTGTGTGAGCCGTCCCGAGGCTATATAGCAAGGGGACAGCATACAAAAACTCAAATGAATGAATGAATGAAATGAGAATATAATGCAATATTTATTATTATTTTGCATACTGCTATCATGCCTCCTTATTTGCCTTTTTGCTTAAGCTAAGCAATGCCCGTCATTGTAATATTTTCCCATTGAGAAGTTTTGCCAGCCCCTTAATGATCTCTGTTGCTTTTCTCTACTGTGTTTTCAACTGAATAATGTCCTTTTTAGGTGCCATAACCAGAGCTGTACATAATATTCTAAATGTGGTTATACCATAGATTTCTATCTGTGAAATATGATCTTGGCAGTATTATTTTCAATTCCATCCTAAATTATGTCTGACATGGAATTTGTCAGTTTTACAGAAGCTTCCCACTGGGTCTATATTTCCATCAAGCTGTCCACTACACCTCCAAAATCCTTCTCTTTTCCCTTCATCACTAGATCAGATTCCATCAGCTTAAAGTTGAAATCGGGATTTTTTGCCTTAACCTTTACATTTACTTACATTGAACTGCATTTGCCATTTTGATGTCCACTCTCCCAGTCTGGAGATAATCTTTGGAGCTCTTTGCAAATGCCTTTTGTTTTAATCTCCCTTAATAATTTTGCATCATCTACCAACTTGGCCACTTAATTAGTGTTATAATTCCATATGGAAGTTGTCCAAGTTCATTTAACATCAACAAAGCAAACTTTCTCTTGTAGTTAATCTCTTCAGTTGAGTATTGATTGAATAAATGTTTTAAAGAATGAAAACTGGAATCAGACATGGTCCTGTTTTGAACTCCATATTTTGTTATTGCATTGTTTTCCAAAAATATATTTGGAAAGCTGGAAATGAGTATGTACCACTATTTTTAGGATGGCTTTTAACATTTATTCTTCATCCCTTCTGTTCTCAAACAGAGTTCCAAAATGCATCCTGGCTGTATCTCTATGTATTTTTTCCAAAGTATTTTGGGTTTTAAGAACAGTGGTAAGCAGAAACATCAAGCCAATGCTGGTCCACTTCTGACTTCTATATTAGGAAAAGAGTTCACCACAACCATTGATAACTAGACTGACATTTGAGAAGTAAAAGAACCAACTAGGTAAAATTGCATTGGCCAACTTGATAACAACAATGTCACATGTAAGAGATGCAGTGCTGATTTTCCAGCCCAGCTAAGAGGTGCCAAGAGAGGGATAGTTATTGTCATGGGGCAGAAAAGCCCACTTGGGTCAATTACTTCTCACCATTGCTAGACAGAAGACATGGGACATTTAGAGGATGCATCCTAGTAAGAATCACAGTAACTGCCTCCCCAGACTTTTTGAGTCATTGGGCACATTTGCAATTTTGAGGGGGTGGCATAGGTACTGTAAGCACCACCAGTCCCAAAACACTGCTCGTGCCTATGGTGAGATGAACAGAAAAATACCTTGCCAAAAATCTTGAGCCCAAGCCTGAGAAATGATTTGAGCACCAACCCCAAAGCTACCCTTTTTGGCCGAAGTAAATATGGAGCTGGTGGGCATGAGGACACTCACTGCTTTGCAGCACCTTAGCCTCCAAATAGAAAATGGGAGTTTGCTTTTTCTTTAAATTCTTTGTCTTAAAAAAAAGAAAGAAAGAAACCAAACATTAGGAAAACAGGAGAACTGGCAGGTGAGATATCTATAGGAGACTGAGCAGTAGAGACCAAAAGCAGGAGTGCAGATGAGGTATTCCTTCATATTTGGTTATGATATAAAATATGTGTGTTGTAGTCATGTTTGGACTGTATGCATGTGAATCTTTTAATAAAGCTGGACCTAGAAATCAGAGGCCGTTTTCAGGAAAGTTTTCTCCGAGTGACAGGGTGTAAATTGATGTCCTGTACCAGCAGGGGGTTGGACCAAATGGTCTTCTTGGCCCCCAATTCTATGATTCTCACCGCAGTCAGTAACTGGGATGGTAGTGGTAGTTTTTCAGCCATTTCTGGACATCTGAGAACAGCTTCTGCAGTATGGTGGACTTGTAGAAGGATTACAAGGGCCTATAAGACCATTGAACCCAACCGCTTGCTCAGTGCAGGACTTTAGGTTGCAGCCTCCCTGAGGGATGGTTGTCCAGCTGCCTCTTGAATGCTTCTAGGGTGGGAGAGCCCACCACCTCCCTGGGTCATTGGGGACATTGATGGGCTGCTGTGACAGTCAGGAAATTTTGCCTGAGGTCCACCCAGAATCTGGCTTCCCGAAGCTTGAGCTGATTATTCCATGTCTTTTACTCTGGCATGCCAGAGAAGAGATTTGATTTATTTATTTTATTTATATTGTGATTTATATCCTGCCTTTTTCCTACAAAGGGCTCAAGGCAGCTTACATCATCTCCCCTCCTCCATCTTATCCCCACAACAACACCCCTGCGAGGTAGGTTGGGCTGAGAGTCTGTGACTGGCCCAAAGTCACCCAGTTGCTCCATGGCTGAGCGGGGACTCGAACCCAGATCCTCTGAGTCCCAGTCCCATGCTCTGAACCACCACACCACACTGGCTCCCACCGATCTCTCTAGGAGATCCTAGTTCTCCTCTGTGTGGCAGCCTTCCAGGTATTTGAAAAATGCTATCATACATTTATCAGTGACCTGGAGGAGGGGGTGACTAGCCTGCTGACCAAATTCGCAGATGATACCAAAGTGGGGGCACTGGCCACAATGGAGGAAAAGGCACTCCAGATCCACAAGGATCTGGACAGACTGTGGAAGTGGGCAGGGGACAACAGGATGGCATTCAATGCAAAGTCTTACACTTGGAAATCAGGAGTAAGTACCTTCGGTACCGGATAGGGGACAAGTGGTTGGAGAACAGTACTTGTGAAAGGGATGTCAGAGTAATTGTTGACAGCAGAGCTGACCATGAGCCAGCAGTGTGATGCGGCAGTGAAGAAGTCAAATGCCATCCTTGGATGTATAGCTAGAAGCATGGCTTCCAGGTCACACAACGTGCTGGTGCTTCTCCATGAGATTCTGGAGCACCCACAATTGGGGTCCTGTGTCCAACGCTGGGCTCCATATTACAAGAGTGACATAGCAAGGTTGGAATAGCAAGGTTTAATAGCAAGGTTGGTTCAGCGCAGGGTCACAAGGATGGTAGCCAGATTGCGGGGAGGGATGCTATATTAGATGAGATTGAGGGAACTGGGACTTGGAGAAGAGGAGCCTCTGAGGGGATCTTATAGCAACTTACAAGTATGTGAAGGTGTGTCACAAGGTTGGGTAGTGGAGGGAAGGACTTGATCCAATGGGACAAAGCTAAAGGAACAGGTTTTAGATTGGATGTCAGGAAATACTTTCTGATGGTTCAGACTGCTAGGATATGGAATGAGCTTCCAAGGGAGGTGGTGGGGGCCCCATCAGTGAGGGCATTCAAGGACAGATTGGTCACCCACATGTTGGGGATTACATGAGCAGTGCCAGCTGGAGCCGGGGGTCAGACTAGATGGCCTGGAAGACCCCTTCTGACTCACTCTGTTTCTATGTTTCTATGTCTTGCCTCAGTCTTCTGTTCTCCAGGCTAAAGATGGCCAGTTCTTTCCCTCTTTCCTTACAGGGCTTTTCTGTCATCCCGTAATCATCTTGACCTCCTCTAAGATGATCCCTTGAACGAACTGAGGTGAAGGTAATCACTGAGAAACAGAAAATAGTGAGGGGTGAGTAGGCTGTTACCACAACATGATTCCAGTTCCTCCTAAAACGGTTAAGTCTACTTTCATTTTGTGGCCTGTTCTAGAAGGCCTGTCCTCAGTTTAACTCTCCTCATTTCCTCTCAGCAGCATCACCACATGGCTGGGATTTATCAGGCCAAGAGACAGCTGCAGAAAATTGTGTTCAAGCGGCAGTAGTGGGGGAAGGACGCCACAAACAATGCTGAAAAACAGAGGTGGGCTGCGGGAGACTCACAGAAGAGCAATTCTGTCCCCGAAATGTTTGCACGTACACTTTCGGTGCAGCCCTAATTGGCTGCTTTAAAATATAACCAGATATTTTAATAGCAAGTTCCTGTGCGTGTTTATTTTTAAACAGCACGCATGTAGAAGTATGTGTGTGCCAATGGGCATGGATTCCAAATATTCTCCTTGGAATGTAGACTACTTGGTTGAACATCGTACCAAATCGGGCAGAGCTTGCTTGACGCATCCCTTAGAAAAAATGATTCCTACATATTTTACTTGTTTAATGCATGTTTATTCCAGCCTTCCTCTAAGGAGCAAAAAGCCACATACCTGTTTCCC